>NC_041391.1:599280241-599288652 GCF_002162155.2 Triticum dicoccoides
CCCCGCGTGGGCCTGCGGGCCGGCGGACGCGGCGTTGTGGTCCTGCCACGTGGCGCGACCCGGCGGGCTGAGGCGGGCGGCGGCGGACGTTGTCCGGCCGGGGGCAGACACGTCCGTCGGTGGAGATCTGTTTTTTTTTAGAACTAGGGTTTCGGACGGGGGAAGAAGAGATCCGAATGGAGGGGGTATAAATAGGCATAGAGGGAGCTAGGAGAGTCCAAATGAGGTGCGGTTTTCGCCCACACGATCGTGATCGAACGTTCTAGGACATGGAGCAGAGTTTGGTGGGTTTTGGGCCAAATTTGGGGGGTGTTGGGCTGCAACACACACGAGGCCTTTTCGGTCCCTCGGTTAACCGTTGGAGTAGCAAACGAAGTCCAAATGATACGAAACTTGACAGGCGGTCTACCGGTAGTAAACCAAGGCCGCTTGGCAAGTCTCGGTCCAATCCGGAAATGTTTAATCCCCACACACGAAAGAAAGCTAGAAATGGCCACCGGAGGAGAACGAAGCACCGAAATGCAAAACGGACAACGGGGAAAATGCTCGAATGCATGAGATGAACATGTATGCAAATGCAATGCACGAGATGACATGGTATGAGATGCATGAAAACGAAAACAACACACGGAGACAAAGACCCGAAACCGAGAAATAAATATAACTTGACACCGGAAACAGCAAGAGTTGGAGTACAAATAGGGAAAGTTACATCTGGGGCGTTACAAGCTCAAACCCAAGTGGGAAGGTCCCTTCGTCATTGACAAAGTTCTCACCGGAGGAGCGTACCGCTTACGTAATGCGTCCGATAACAGACTCGAGCCGAACCCATGGAACGCGGCTAGACTCCGGAGATTCTACGCCTAGCGCCGAACTTAGTGTTTGTCTCCTTACCTCCTCCTTTTTAATTATGCTCCCTCCCTCTTCCTTTCTCAATCTTTTTCTCTTCACACAAAGTATTTCATACAGTACGGACTCCTGGATTATTCTGGCCACACTATGTGTGTAAGCAATACCTGGGGGCTTCCTATACGGAAGCTAAATATAAATTACTCTCAAGGCTTTTTGCCCATCACACATGAGTTTCTTTTTTTCATGTGTGCCTTTTCTTCACCATTATATGCATCGATATGACTTAAGTCGTGGCCAAGCTGGGTTGCCTGGCTCCTATGTTTATGCCCTACGTTCCCGTTAATTCGGCTGGGGCATAAGGGGAGCACCTCTACGATTGTTACTGCCGGTTGAGCCGGATGTGTACCTCACACTGGGTGAAGCCGAAAGCTAGTTCCCTTAAGAGAATATTCGGTCGGTGAACAAAAGATGTCTTCGTTTATCATAACATAAATCCCCAGAAGTTTTGTATCCTGCGCCTTTGTTCGCAGTCTGGACATGTGTTTTGCCACATGCATTCCCAGGGAAAGGAACCCCTAACGGAACTATTCTCCCTGGAAGATGTTTCTTACTATCCATGTAATATAACATAACTAGTTGGGTACTTGTCTGTTCAAGCACTTATGACCCCTACGCCTGGTCTCCACGCATACCCGGGTTTTGTATAACTGAGCGGGTATTCGGACACACCCCGGACTATATATCCGGGGGCTGAAGCGAAAAGGTCCGCCATGACAAATGATTTTAATCCGGCTAGGGGCTACTTATGCCCATTAAATTACATAGTCACTTGGACTAACTATATTCCTCCTCTATGCCATCCAACAGGCTATCTAGTTTACAATCCTGTTGAGAATACTTAGCGGCTAACGCTACCTGGTCATATACCAGACTTACGGGAATTTCTTGCCCATCGGGCCCCGTCGGTCCTACTTCGGCCATATGGTTCGGGTCCAGCCTGGTGTAGCGCGTCTTCACCATTGCCCAAGCTTCTCTTGCACCTTGCCGGCATGCTGATATCTTCCATAGTTGGAAGAGCCGTCGGGCTCCTTGAAGCAGGTCCACAAGCTCCCCCATGCCATTTGGTAGGGGGCTTGATGGCCACAAGGCTTGAGCAACGACGTGCATCACCCGCCGAGCTCGATCGTGCAACTGTGAAAGTTCTTGCAGTACATCACCAGTAGATGAGGGCATCTCCTCCTCGGGGCGACCCGTTAACATTCCTACAAGCAAAATTCTTTCAATACACTTCCTCGCCGAACTATCATACAGTTCGTCTAGGCACTCGCCATAAATGTCGCGTCGAAGCCTTTTATTCTCCTTTACGGAGTCCGTCAGCTGGGCATGGACGTCTTTTAACTCTACGTCCAGCCGGACATTGGCATCTTGAAGATTGGTCTTCTCCTACCGCACTTGAGTGAGAATGCGCTCGCCAGCCTTTAGTTGCCTCTGGAGATGCGACTCGTCATCTCTCTTGCCCTCCGGATTCACTCCGGAGTTATCTGCAGAATTTTCTGTTAAACTTGCCATACCAACCAGTTGCTAACTGGTACATTTTCGTATAATCGAGATAAATGTTACCAGATGAGGCCTTCTGGGATTCCTCTAGTTTGGCAACCGTGGCCCTCAGTTGGGTATTGCCCTCCTCTAGCTCCCGAGACAATTGCTCATTCTTATCTACAAGAACCTGGGCATAAATTGATCCTTAAAACAGTTGTTCCAACCGTTTCAAGTTTTAGGGGCTACTGCTATACATGCTTATCAAACTTTCTTACCCGTATATCTTTGGTATATTGGTCCGTCGCCCGGGCAAGCCCGCCTTGAGCAGCCCGGATGTATGCATCTCCCGAATTGAAAGCATTAAATGCTTCTTCGGAAAAGATGTTGTTGCGAAGCACGGCCCTTCGACGTCGGTGATTCATGGCGCTTTCTACTTCAGAATTCATTGCAGAGAGCATATCTGCATCCTCTGTCGGAGGTCTATGCGGCGTCGGCCCTATGTTTGCCTCCTCTCTCGAAGTCGGTTCTGGAGCCCGACTGGTGGAGGCGTGGTTGGCAGGATTCCCGGATATAGTCCGGATACTCCTCTTCCTGCCAGGATGTAAAGGGTGTTGTTATACTTCAAATAACAATAATTACATGACAGGTTGTTTTCTTACCTCTGTAGAGGCGTGTCGGCCCTAACCGCCTTCCTCTTGAGCCTACCCAATCCGGACGCCTGTGGCCGATGGGTCCCTAGGGGCTCGGCCCTACGCTCCGACCGTCGTCTCTGTCAAAAACACGACGCTTTAGGGATAAGGCATGACATCAGGAAAGATTCCTCTTTGGAGGACCGAGTCTTCAGCTTGGCTTACACACGACAAAGGTAGCAGTCCGGGATAATCCGTAGTGATAGCCACTGGGGTGCCGTCATGGCTCGCCTGATAAAATATCCCGTCGACAAGCTCCACGGCCGCATCCGGATCTTCTTCGAGTCCTGGATCCAGGGCCCTTTCGGGGTCCTCTGGCTGCGGGGAAGGGCTGGAGATTACTTCTACGGCCCTCCTCAGTTCCTGCTCGTAAGTATCAAGGCAGGTAACCTTAGCAAAGAACACCACAATAAGTGAAGCGAGAAAATAAAATGACGACTTACCCAGTTTGGGGGATTGTACATGGAGAATCGGTCCCGCGGTTTGATATGGAGGAAGTCTTCCTCTTATCCTTTGTATAGGTCGGACAGTATCCTTGCCAGAGCGGTGGCGGAGTCCGGACCCTTACGGCCACAACGGGTGGCATTGTCTGTCCTGTTGAAATGCCACATGGGATTGCCCCGATATTGAAGCGGGTGCACTCCCCGCATTATGCATATTGCCATGACCTCGACTATCGTCAGTCCCGAGTTGGCCAGTAACTTTATCCTGCTCATCAGGAAATGTATTTCCCTGGTATCCTCTTCTTGGGGGCCTCGGGGGCGCCAGCTTAGACGTGCCCTCGGCGCGGCGTTACTGAACTTGGGGAGTCCTGTCCGGACTGGATCCGGAAGGGGGCGTCGTCAATATAAAACCACTCGGAAGCCCAGTTCTCTAGTGCCTTCTTGGGAGTGCCAGATAGGTATCCGGTCTTGGTGATACGCCATACTTCGGCCCCACCCACTTGACATAGGGACTCTCCCTGGTTGCGGGGGACAAGGCAAAACAGCTTCTTCCACAAACCGAAATGAGCCTCGTAGCCTAGAAATAGCTCACAAAGGGCGACGTACCCTGTTATATGTAGTACGAAGGCTGGGGTAAAGTTGTGCAACTGGAGGCCGTAGAACTCCAGGAGCCCACGAAGGAATGGATGAATGGGAAACCCGACGCCCCTTAACAAATGCGGAATGAGGCATATTCGCTCCTCTGGAGACGGATTAGGGGATTTCTCCGCTTGTTCTCGGCCATTATAGGTGGCTATTCCGGCTCGGACAGGGACCATGAACGCCGGTGGGAGAAGCCCTTGGGTTTGTAACTTTATCAAACGGCTATGAGAAACTGAACACTCTCCCCAATCCCTTGGCTTGGGGCAGGGGGAGCAAGCAGAAGAGTTGAGACGTCCGGCCATGTTGGAATGTTTTTTTTTCGGGGCGCTCTGTTGGATGCTTGCTCGAGGGGGAAGAGTGAGGTTTGGATATGGGAATCCCCGTCTCTTCAAATAGACGGCTAGCCCGAAGGATCGGGGGTGGCAAATGCAAAAATGCCTCAAATCCTCCCATTCGCTCGACACGTGGAAATGGTCATTATTGAGGCACTGAAGCTGAGGAGTGCAAACATTGATGAGATGTCGGACACTGTTCGTCGTAATAGGTACATTAGAGTATTCGGAGATGGAACCCGCCTTGCAATGCCGAAGACAAGACTGCGCGCCGGACTCATCAACATTGAAGCCTGGTTCAGGGGCTACTGAGGGAGTCCTGGATTAGGGGGTATCCGGACAGCCGAACTATATACATCATCCGGACTATTGAAGCGTGAAGACACAAGACTCAAGACTTCGGCCCGTGTCCGGATGGGACTCTCCTTTGCGTGGAAGACAAGCTTGGTGATCCGGATATTATATTTCCTTCCTTGTAACCGACTCCATGTAAACCCTAGCCCTCTCCGGTGTCTATATAAACCGGAGAGGATGGTCCTTGGAAGGCCGATCACAATTACAATCATACCATCATAGGCTAGCTTCTAGGGTTTAGCCTCTACGATCTCGTGGTAGATCTACTCTTGTACTACTCATATCTTCAATATTAATCAAGAAGGAAGTAGGGTTTTACCTCCATCGAGAGGGCCCGAACCTGGTAAACATTGTGTCCCTTGCTTCCTGTTACCATCAGCCTAAGACGCACAGATCGGGACCCCCTACCCGAGATCCGCCGGTTTTGACACCGACAGACGTCTCCTCCTTCTTGATCCAGCAAGGGGAGAGTAGAAGTTGAGGGAGAGCTCCAGCAGCACGACAGCGTGATCTAGGAGCTTGCAGTTCTCCGACAGGGCTTCGCCAAGCACTATAGAGGAGGAGGCAGAGTTGGAGAGGGGGAGGGCTGCGCCAGGGAAAGGGTATGGCTGCCCTCCCACCTGTTGGGGAAAGTAGTAATTTCAAAAATATTCCTACGCACACTCAAGATCATGGTGATGCATAGCAACGAGAGGGGAGAGTGTTGTCTACGTACCCTCGTAGACCAAAAGCGGAAGCGTTAGAACAACGTGGTTGATGTAGTTGTACGTCTTCATGGCCCGACCGATCAAGCACCGAAACTATGGCACCTCCGAGTTCTAGCACACGTTCAGCTCGATGACATCCCTCGAACTCCGATCCAGCCAAATGCCGAGGGAGAGTTTTGTCAGCACGACGGCGTGGTGACGATCTTGATGTTCTACCGTCGCAGGGCTTCGCCTAAGCACCGCTACAATATTATCGAGGAGGACTATGGTGGAGGGGGGCACCACACACGGCTAAGGGATCCAAGGGATCAATTGTTGTTGTGCCTAGAGGTGCCCCCCTGCCCCCGTATATAAAGGATCAAGGGGGAGGGGGCGTCCGTCCAGGAGGAGGCGCGCCAAGGGGGGAGTCCTACTCCCGGAGTAGGACTCCTCCTTTCCCTTGTTGGAGTAGGAGAGAAGGAAAGAGGGGGAGAGGAGGAAGGAAAAGGGGGCTGCACCCCTTGTCCAATTCGGACCAGAGGGGGGCTGCATGCCTCCTTCCTTTCGACCTCTTTCCTCTATTCCCGTATTGCCTAATAAGACCCATATACTCCCCGGCGAATTCCCATAACTCTCCGGTACTCCGAAAAATACCCGAATCACTCGGAACCTTTCCGCAGTCCGAATATAGTCGTCCAATATATCAATCTTTACGTCTCGACCATTTTGAGACTCCTCGTAATGTCCCCGATCTCACCAGGGACTCCGAACTCCTTCGGTACATCAAAACACATAAACTCATAATATAAATGTCATCGAAACCTTAAGCGTGCGGACCCTACGGGTTCGACAACTATGTAGACATGACGGAGACACGTTTCCGGTCAATAACCAATAGCGGAACCTAGATGCTCATATTGGCTCCTACATATTCTACGAAGATCTTTATCGGTCAAACCGCATAACAACATACGCTGTTCCCTTTGTCATCGGTATGTTACTTGCCCGAGATTCGATCATCGGTATCTCAATATCTAGTTCAATCTCGTCGGCAAGTGTCTTTACTTGTTCTGTAATACATCATCCTGCAACTAACTTATTAGTTGCAATGCTTGCAAGGCTTATAGTGATGTGCATTACCGAGTGGGCCCAGAGATACCTCTCCGACAATCGGAGTGACAAATCCTAATCTCGAAATACGCCAACCCAACAAGTACCTTTGGAGACACCTGTAGAGCACCTTTATAATCACCCAGTTACGTTGTGACGTTTGGTAGCACACAAAGTGTTCCTCCGGTAAGCGGGGGTTGCATAATCTCATAGTCATAGGAACATGTACAAGTCATGAAGAAAGCAATAGCAACATAATAAACGATCAAGTGCTAAGCTAACGGAATGGGTCAAGTCAATCACATCATTCTCCTAATGATGTGATCCCATTAATCAAATGACAACTCTTTGTCTATGGCTAGGAAACATAACCATCTTTGGTCAACGAGCTAGTCAAGTAGAGGCATACTAGTGACACTATGTTTGTCTATGTATTCAGACATGTATTATGTTTCCGGTTAATACAATTCTAGCATGAATAATAAACATTTATCATGATATAAGGAAATAAATAATAACTTTATTATTGCCTCTAGGGCATATTTCCTTCAGTCTCCCACTTGCACTAGAGTCAATAATCTAGTTCACATCGCCATGTGATTCAACACCAATATTCACATCTATATGTGATTAATACCCATAGTTCACATCGTCATGTGATCAACACCTAAAGGGTTTACTAGAGTCAATAATCTAGTTCACATCGCTATGTGATTAACACCTAAAGAGTACTAAGGTATGATCATGTTTTGCTCGTGAGCCGTATGATCAACGAGTCTGTCACATTCAGAACCGTATGTATTTTGCAAATATTCTATGTCCACAATGCTCTGCACGGAGCTACTCTAACTAATTGCTCCCACTTTCAATATGTATCCAGATTGAGACTTAGAGTCATCTAGATCAGTGCCAAAATTTGTATCGATGTAACCCTTTACGATGAACCTTTTGTCACCTCCATAATTGTAACGCCCCGGATTCGATGCGCCAGGTGTATGCCAGTTATTCACCGTCGTTGCCATGTCATTTGCTTGTGTGTTGCATTTTGCCATGTCATCATCTGCATTTCATCTGCATGTTTTTCAAAACTTGCATCCGTTCGGGTTCTCCCGGTTCTCTCTGTTGTCCGTTCGGAGTCCAGACCTCTCGCGCGCGCCCGTCGCCCCTCTCAGACCTTGTTTTCGTGAGCGGGTGTTAAACTTTCTCGGAATGGTCCGATGTTTTCCAAGTGGCCTTGGTATAGCACCGGTAGACCGCCTGTCAAGTTTCGTGCCATTTGGAGTCCGTTTGATACTCCAACAGTTAACCGGGTAACCGCAAAAGCCTCTTTTGTCTTGCAGCCCAACACCCTTCCAAACTGGCCCAAAACCCATCCAAACCCCCTCCATGCTCTCGGTCATTCTATCACGATCGCGTGACCGAAAACCGCTCCTCATTTGGACTCTCCTAGCTCCCAGAACCTATATATATGTCCTCTCCCCCGAAATTCTCGCAGTCCAAACCCTAGTTTCTTCCTCCCCGTGCCACCGGACACGTCCGCGCCGCCGCCGGACATGTCCGCTCGCCCCCTCCGCGAATCCTGCCTCGCCACGTGGCGCCTCCGCGCCCACCTCGCCGCCGGCCCGTGGACCCCATCGCGGGCCCGCGCGGGCCCTCGCGCCGCCGCCCAGCCCGGCCGCCGGCGCCGCGCGCCCGCCGGCCTCCCGCGCCGCCCGGTTTCCGCCGCCAGGCCATGGCCTCCTCGCCGCGCCGTGCCTCGGCCCC
>NC_041391.1:599288917-599292118 GCF_002162155.2 Triticum dicoccoides
CTCCTCGCCGGCCAAGCGCTGCCGTGCCGCGCCCAAGCCGGCCGCCCCTCGCCTTGCTGCCCCGTCGCCCCTCCGGCTCGCCGCCGACCGGATCCGGCGAGATCCGGCCCGGGAGCTCCTCGCCGCCCTTCCTCCTTCCCCGCAGCGACCAACTCCGGCGAGGATGCCGGCAAACCTCGTGGAACGCGCCATGCCAAATCTGGATCTTGAGGTTGACCCTGGTTTTTTTCCAGTAAGTCCCGAAATATTTTGCATAATCATGCCATGTTCATCGCATCATATTTCTGCATCCGTAGCACCGTTTCGTGCGTGTAATATGTCAAAATGTTCATTGAAAGATGCTCTTCATTTCATTCCATTGCATAATGTTCATTTGAGTCCATCTTGATGCCTGAATCAACATTGCAAGTGTGCTATATGATGTTGTCTGTTGTCTGTTAATAGAACATGCTCAACTGTCATTTTTGCCATGTTTGATGTGTGCATCCTATGAGGTTGATGTCTACATGTGTTTTATGCTACATCATGCCATCTTTACAGGGGTGTATGCCATGTATTTTTGTGATCAATGTGGTGACTAGAACAAGCATGCAAACTAGGCTTCGTGATGTTGCTGATTTCAGTCCCTGTTCTGCTGTTATTTTTATGCCATGTAAACTTGATGCTACAGAGAGATCCAAGCATATTTTGAGATACTTCAGTAAGGATGTTTTGAAACATATGGTTTTTCTATATCCATCCATGCCCCTGTTTGTAATTATGGAGTAGTCTAGCATGTCATTTTCTTGCTCCACTTTTGCTATAAAATGTTTCCTGGCAGATTGTTTACATGTTATTCAATTTTGCCAAGGTTGTTGTAGTTGATCCTTGCATGATATGAACTTGTTCTTGCCTTGGTTAGTTTCATAAACATGTCTTCTTGCTGCTATGCTTATCTTGTCATGCAATGACTTGTGGTGACTGAATCGAGCTTGTTAAGTAGGGTACTTGCTGTTACTGTTTTGCTAGGCTGAATCTGTCATTTGGTGATGCTATGTAAACCTGCTGCTACCAAGTCATTATATGCATAATCTGGAGATGTTCACTAAGGATGTTTTGTTATACATGTCATGCTATATCCATCCATGCCCCTAGTTGTATTTATAGCTTGTTGTAATCTTGCTCTCAAGTTGCTAAATAATGTTGCTGTCAGCCTGTTAACATTAAGTTCAATTTGTGCCATGTGTTTTGCTAGTGATCCATGCACCCGATGAAATAGCTCTTGCCATGCTTAGCTTCATAAACATGTCTTCTTATTGTTGGTTGCCTTGTCATGCCATGTAATGCTCTCTGGTGAGTGGTACAAGCTCACCAACATGTCTACTTATCGTTGTTCCTGCCATGTATGAATCTGTCATATAACTTGCCATGTTTACATGGGTGCCATCATATCTTCTGATCCTTTTTGGCTCATGGTCAGTAAAGGACTTTTGTTCTATGCATTTAGTAGGTTCATGCCATGCCTTTGTTTGCCATGATAAGTTCCTGTAACATGTTGTTTCATAGCTCTAAACAATGCAACCTGATGTTATTTCTGCTAAGCCTGTAAACCGTTACTATATGCAATCTTGCCATGTCTTTTTGAGCATGATCTAGTGATTTCTGGAGATAGCTCAGTGTTCATGTTTTGTTATGCTTTACCTGTACATCTTGTCCATGCCTTTTGTTTTCTTGTTGAGGTCCTGTAGCATGTTGTTTTGATGCTTGCAAGATGCCTAGTTGCTGTTTTGGACAGATTGTTGCTATAACTTGTATAGCGTGTATGTGTTGAACCGTTGCTCCGTTTTGAGTGTGCTCTATATGAAACTTGCTTGATTTTGCATGTAGCTTCATATTATCATGTTGCATCCTTGTTTTGAGGTGTTTGCTTGATGTTTGCATGCATTTTGCATCAATGCCATGTTTAACTTGATTTGCTCATATCTTCTAGGCCGTAGCTCCAAATCTAATGAACTTTATATGTAACTTGACTAGAATCTCGTGTAGATCATCTTGGTGCATCTTAACTTGCTGTTTAACAACTTGAACATAAAGTTTATTCAGATCTGGACCAATTTCGAAATATGCATATGAGGACTTACCAGAATTGTTATATGTTGTTCCCGGCCTCATTTAAACTTGTCTTGATGTGTTGCTTTTGTTTGCATTATCTCTTGCCATGAGTAGCTTCATGTAGTCTTGTCTTACATCATGCTTGTGTGTGCATCATGCCTTGTTCATGTGTGGTGTGTTTACTATGTTGTATGCTTCTTCTCGATAGTTTCCGTTTCGTTGCGATCGTGAGTATTCGTTCGTCTATGCTTGGTTCGGCTTCATCCGTTCGTCTTCTTCATGGACTCGTTCTTCTTCCTTGCGGGATTTCAGGCAAGATGACCGCTACCCTGGATCTCACTACTATCATTGCTATGCTAGTTGCTTCATTCAATCGCTATGCTGCGTTACCTGTCTTTTGCTCATCAAGCCTCCCAATTTGCCATGTCAGCCTCTAATGTCACGACCGGTTTTTCCGGGTAATAAATTTCCAGAAAAGACCGTCGTGCTCATCAGCCCCAGGATTACTGTTAGCTGATGAGGCTCCAACTTGATACAGAAATTCCAAGCGGAATACAACATATGTAGTACAAGACCATTCTGGCCTGTGAGTACAACGAATGGTTTCCAGTGGTTGATGGCGGAAGCGGGTTGTGAAACATCAGTGTCTATGGGACTCCATTTCCCACGGGAAAAGCTGACCAGGTTAACTCCTATCTTCACGAGGCTGCTATCTCCATTACTTAGGTTCCGGGGCTGTCATCGCGTCGCTCCTCTTCGTGCAAGAAAATCTGGCCAAGACAATAGCCAAGGACAAGCCAGTGAGTACTTTGAATGTACTCGCAAACATTATGAACACAGGTATAATATAACAAGGGTGTGCAGAAAATATATTTTTTTATGCTCGTGACGACAGTCACAAAAGATAAATAAATCTCTGATACGTGCAAGCAAGTTATTTATAAAATTGCAATAACATAGCAGTATTAAAATTTATGAAACAAATAACAAGCAATGCCACAGTCGGGCGTCTTAGTGACACCACATAAAGGGCTTTAAAAGAAATGCCACAGTCGGGCGTCTGAGCGACACCACATAAAAGGGTTTTAAAAGAAATGCCACAGTCGGGCG
>NC_041391.1:599292691-599300046 GCF_002162155.2 Triticum dicoccoides
CACAGTCGGGCGTCTGAGCGACACCACATAAAGGGCTTTAAAAGAAATGCCACAGTTGGTCGTCTGAGCGACACCACACAAAGGGCTTTAAAATAAACAATCATAGTGAATATCCCGGAGGTAGAACCATCCCAGAGATACTCGACAATAACAATAATATCACGGGTTAGTCAACAATAATAATAATCATAGTTATCACAAGTCACAAGTAGTAATTCCATTTCTGGTTAACAGTTTCACCTCCTAAGACCGACACTAAGACCGACACTTGACCCATCCCAGACTGTAATCCTTAACCATGGACACGGCTATTCGAATAGGTTTAATCTCTGCAGAGGGTGTACTCTTTACCCACGAGTAACGGATTTCTTTAGTCCATCGGGACTAATTCCGTCTACGGTCTTTTTGATGAAAACACACCTAACTTGCACACACCAGCTTATCTCACACGTGTCTGGAATCACCCATGACACCTGTTAAGCAAACTCTAAGTGGGGAGGCTACAACCTCGCGTAGCATGGGATCAAATTTATATCGCGCGCTCTAAGGGGTGGCCTCCCCTCTCGGTCCCAACCGGAAACACCCATGCCCCCGGACCAGGTGGCCTGCCTACCAGCTACAACCGGTATCTTCCACCATGGCCTCTCTGTACGGTGTGTGCTAGAAAGAGGTTGACAACTTACTGAACCGTACTCTACTTGCTGTAGAGACGAGTGGTAGTACGAAACAAGTATGGGGTTACTGGCACAAGACTCGATCTACGGTCGACTCAGGAGGTTTAAGTATTCCCTACATGGTTAGTATAACGAATATATTTCGTCCAACAGAGTCACCGCTCATATCACCTTACCATGCCATACCAGACATAACCGTCCCGACGGAGACCGGCGACAAACTCATGCCTACCCAAGGCAGAGGTTTTCCCGGGTTCCTGCCGGTATGCATGCAAGGCACATGAGGGTGATTATCATCACAAGTGTGTCCATTTCCAACAGCATGGATATCAATAACATGCACCCATGCATATGATCATATCACATGAAATAACAAGTTTCTCCAAAGTGAGGTGATGTTAAGAACGTGTCATCGAACACACAAAAATATTATGCCGGGGTCCAGAATGCTTGCCTTCAATGTGTGGAAAGGCAGGGTGCACTCCAAAACTTGAAACCTTTCTCCTCTCTTCAAAAATCCTATTTTAGCAATATAAAAGAATTAACACACAAAACAAAAACAGCACCAAAAGTTGTTCTGAAATTTTTTCAAATAAATCTTAAAATAAACTAGGTGAAATTTGAGAGAGGTAGGAAAAAGAATCATTTCATTTGGAGTTGTATTTAAAAAGTTATAGCCAGTCAAAGTTCTAGTCAAAATCTGTTATTTAAATAAAACAGAACAGAAAACGTTCCAAACGAGATTACGCTTTCGGTGCAGAGGAGGCGTACTTGAGGCTTTACGCCTCCACTTAACCACGTGGACCGGCGCTGGGTCTCTAACGGTGGGCCCGCCTGGCCCACTGGTCAGGTTTGACCAGTCGCCTGCGTCGTCTCCCTCCTCTGCCCGAGTGGAGCGGGGCTCCGGCGATCATCGCCGGCGAACGGTGGCTCCGTTCGGAAAGCTGAGGCCACCAGCGGATTCAGGGGGCCGAGGTGGTCACTCCGGTAGTCATAGGGTCGTCGGAGGTGGAGGAAATCGCCGGCGGCGAGCTCCGCGGCGGAGGGAAGCTTCGGTGGTAAAGTGGTTTTGAGGCGGCGGTGGTTCCCGATCAAAATCGAGTAGGGGGAATGGTTCACGGGAGGATGAGGAGGTTTCTGGCGAAGAGAACGGAGAGGGGGAGGTACTGGAGGTGTCGGATTGGCCGGGGCGGTGGCGGCGGCAGGAGTTGCCGGAGATGAGGAAGGAAGCTCTCCTGGGTCGATTGGCGAGCTGGGGAAGCGTCATTGGGGTGGCCTGAGGTTGCTAGTGTGCAGGAACGGCCCGGGGCGTCCATTTATAAGCGAGGCAAGGCGGTTCCGCGGCGGCCGTGGAAAAACTTCCGGCGAACCGACGTTCTGTAGCAGCAGGGTATCGTGGCGGCGACGAGCGCTAGAGGACATGGTTGTGGATGAGCTCGCGCTGTTCCAGGGGCCAGGTGGCGAGCGGGAGGGGTTTGGGCGGCGCTTCCCGTGGCTGGAGCCACTGCGGATGCCGGAGTGCCGCCAAGAATGCCCTGGCGGTGGCGCTGTAGCGTGCCAGGGTGGTTTGGCGCGATGCTGCGAGGCGGGGAGTGCGTGGCGAGGTGCTGCCGTGTGGGCCAAAGCCAGGGGGCCAGCGTGTCGGCTCGGGCGCGGCATCGTGCAATACGCGCGCTCTGGGCGCGTCCAGTGCACGCACGGGAGATGTTCGACACAATGCCGCGGCATGCTACAGGTCGCAGGTGAGGTTGGGGTTTACCAGATCGAGGTTAGGAGAAATGGGGAGTCTAGTGGACATGCTTGTTTGATCAGAGGTGCAAGTTCACAGTGCAATGCCACAATTCATGTCAAAACAGATCATGCCCGTAAGGTGTTTGACAAAATGCTAAGGGCACTTAGGCAGGTCTTGGAGTGGTCAAAAACTCCAGATGGAAGTCTCTTCAGATGTACAAAAGGGTGGTGGGGTTAGTTGGCCAAAAGAAGAAACTTGTTAGTGCAAGTTTTACAAAACTTCAATTCTGGACAGGAAATAAATAGCATTATTTCATGAACCAAAAATGATCCGAAAGGTGCATGCTCCTGGACTTAAGGGTTTAACATGGAGGACTACAAGTAGGAGAAATAATCAAGGGTTAAAGAGAAAGCAAAAATATGGTTGCTGTACAAACCATCAAGTTGGTCCAGAATGAAAATGAGGTTGATTCACTCAAATTTTTCAAAGAACAGCACGAGGTTTTTGCATAATGTTGAATCTTATGCTACTAACAATATCCCATAATTTTGGTGGAGGCCAGGAAGAAATATTTAAATGGGTGTAGTGCAAAATGCACTCTGGACCAGAGAAGAAAAATTGAGTGTAGGGCTCAAAGTATTTCATGAATGAAATATATTTTTGCATAAAAGTGATTTAAAAACATCACATGACATCTCCAAATTTTGGTTGGAATTTTAGGTGATTTTATCAAATGGTTGTAGTTCAATTATGGCCATTTAACCTTGAAAAACCATTTTCAAGAAAGTAAAGATCAATCAATTAAATTAGTTAATAGTTATACTGATAAAAGGGAAAGTTTTTCTTGAGAGGTTAAACAAGTCCAATAACATATTTGAAAAGTTTTCTCTTTGGGAAAAACTCATCATAACAGGGAAGGAAATGATTTAAAAAAAATCAAAAAGGAGCTCAGATATCCAAAGTTTTAATTCCTGGAAAAAATTTAATTCATCAAAACAAGGCCAAATTTTTGGGGTGTCACAACACTATCCCCCTTAAGAAAAATCTCGTCCTCGAGATTTGCTAAAAGCTGTGTTAAGAAAAAAATTACGCAATAAAGATGTGGCTACAGTGAGAGGGCAATAAGTGGTGAAAAACCACAGTGTGAAAACTGGTGCTGCGTGGAAGAGTCTACGGTTCGGGACAAAATCGTGAGATTTCTACGCTGGATATAAATTTAGAATAACTCCTAAATTTAGATATACGCTGGTCGTACCCGAGAGCACAGTGCTCCCTCTGGCTGACAGGTGGACCCGGGGTCCACTGTCAGTCTCCTCTTCTCCCTCTGGTTCTCTCTTCTTCCTCTCTCCCGCGCGCTTTCTCCACCGGTGACGCCATAGTGCATAGGGCATCTAGGCCGTACCGTGGTAGAGCGCGGCGTGCTAGCTGCCGGTGCAGCGTGCACTCACCTCGCGGGCCAGCGCGCTGTCGGCACTGCTCGCGGATTTGACTCCGAACACCGGCGATCGGCGACGAGCGGCGTTGGTGGACTTTGCCCACCGTACACCGAGCTCGAGCTATAAAATGGCCGGGGTGCCTCTCTCTTCTTCCTCACACCTGGCCTCACTTCTCCTCCTCCTCCCTCCATTACTGCTTACAGAAGCTCGGGTGAGGCTCTAATGGCGGAGGCGATGCCGGACTGGTTTGTGATCCTGATATGCGGAGGGCTGGTGACACTGCTGGGGCTCTCTGTGCTCCTGTGCGCGATGATCCTCGACGAGTGTCGCGACGCTGCGGCTCGGGTTTTGGCTCTCCGCGGTGGTGGTGATCATGAGGAGTAGATGGGGTGTGCCGGGTGCTAACTGTTGTTAGGGGGTGATTAGCTGGATGTAACACCGTTGCAAGGTTTTGCAAACAGTGTATGTGTCCGAATGATTATGGTTGTGAGTCTGCTGCGTGGTGCTGCGTGAAATTAAATAATCCACGTCATTGAGAAGGGGCAGGTGTAGCAACTCAGGGAAAAGAAATCTCACTCCAGGATTTTGCGAGGGAAAAACAGTTAATTTAAAGGAGCATAAACCACAACAAAAACTACACACATTAGTCGAAGCCAAATAATTGACTCGTCGTACAAACTCAGGGTATCACGCATAAGTCACACACATAAATAAATGTTGCAAATAATGAACACTGCAGCGACGTCTAAAATGGAAACGGTAACTGGACGGGGTCCTGATAAAATGTCTCTGGTACTGGGATACACTCCTCTTCTATCGGAGGCAGTGGATTGACCAGTCGATGTATGCGTCTCTCCGGGTCGGGCCTCAGTGGTCTGCCGATGGCAATCTGAGGATTTAAATCTGCGAGGCTCTAGAGATAATCCATCACTCGCTGGTTCAAATGCTCTTGAGCAATGATGTACTGGATAAGGTTGGCTAGCACTGGGTCTCACTCAATGCGTCCACCGGGAAAATATGTTACTTCTCCGGGTGCTGCACGGCTCGGAAAGTAATAATATCCTCGTTCGCGGGCATAGGGTACTGCGGATCGAAGACGAGCAATCGCTTCTTTCGCAGCAGCTTCTATGGCCAGGTGTGGGGTTGGCATAGATTTCCCCACGAAGGAAACTTCTGTTGGATCTTGGTTGGGGTCTACAGGAGGAATGTGTACTGCTGCCCAATATTCCGAGGTGGATGGGGTGATCCTTGATTTGAACAGCTCGTACTGGGGTGGCTGGGTAGAACCCATGGTACTGCGGGTAAAATCCCACAATATTTTGACAAAGCTACCTGGGGTTGCATCTGGGGTTCTCAGATGAATGCTGGGGCTCGGCATGACAGGAAAAAGTTGTGAGTGTGGTGCACAAAGTGAGGGTTGCTGGGTAAGGTCACAAGGTGGCCTTTATATAGCAATGGAGCCGGATTGTTTTACCGTGGTGAAAGGTAAAAAATTTGCCAGCTTAGCTCCAAAGGTCAGGTCAGTGTCAGAGATACACATATCTCATAAAGAGACGTGTTACTGTGGTTGTCGTCAGGTTGGTTTTGGTAGTTGTGCCCAGAAAAATATGCAACTATGCGCTGACCAAAATGCAAGGCTACTATTAAAACAGAGGCACAACGACAGGCTGCGTTAATATACACGGTCGCATGATTACAAAGCGAGGATACACTGAAACTCGGTGCTACTCATACGGCTTAGTCTACCTCGTTTATGTCTAAACGGGCGTGCCTGGTGGATGTCGAGGCTTCTCCACGTGTCTCACTGCCGGGATTAGTCGGAGATGGCGGAGGAACTGCAGGCTCGGGGTAGCGATGAGGACCATCTCGGGGATTGTTGGCCACAATCCCGTTGGAGTGTGCTCCCAATATGCGACGAAGCACTTCTGGGGTCATCAAAGCATCTCGGCTGATGGCTGGAGCTGATCTCGGGGTCTCGATCGGTTGTCCAAACAGCACGACTGGGTTGTCGGCGTTGGGCTCGTTTTCTTCTCTCGCCGGGGCTCGACGAACCAGCTCTCCACGAGCTGCAATTAAATCAATAGTGATCTGGTCGAACAGTGCCTCTAGTGCACTTACATAGCGCACTAGGTGCAACAATGCGGGATCTGTCTCGTGATCTCCGTTGGCAACTTGGGGTGGTCTACCATACCCTTCGCGTCTGGGGTAGTAGTGGAACGAGCGACAGTTTACTCTGGGCGACAAGTGCCTGAGATGAACTATAGCCTCTCGAGCAGCTAGTTGTATGGCTTGTGGCTCAAAGGAAGTTGTTCTTCCGGTGAACCTGTAGGGGCGCTCGGGTGCTAGACCCCTACCATAAATGTGTATAGTGGCCCAGAATTGACGGTCTGCACCGCTCATGGGTCCTTGGTACACAACAAATTCTGGTGGCTCTTCTAACGCATAGGCACGACGGGTGAGGTTTGCGAGTATGGTCACAAAACCTCCAAGGTTGGTTGCTGTGGTTTCATTGTGCACGACAGGGCCAGGCATTGTAGCTTGGTTTGGGGGTAGAGGTTGTGATGTGCTGAGTTGGGACTAGTGTGCCCCTCTTTATAGGAAAAAGGGGACGGAGTCTTCCTTCGCACGCTTGCGAGAAAGGACTATTTAGGGGCCGGTCACTGGCGCATGAGCGACAGGTTAGGTTGATAGGTTGGGCACCGACTGCCAAAAGGTGTTGGGTCACTGTGTGGCTATCTTGCACGAGAAGCTTGGCTGGGGTTTGGTTAAGGTCTAGTGGGTTGGTTTGCCTAAGTTTATAGACTCGGCTAAGATAGGATTAGCCAATGGTCAGCCTGGCTCTGATACCAAGTCTGTCACGACCGGTTTTTTCGGGTAATAAATTTGCAGAAAAGACCGTCGTGCTCATCAGCCTCAGGATTACTGTTAGCTGATGAGGCTCCAACTTGATACAGAAATTCCAAGCGGAATACAACATATGTAGTACAAGACCATTCTGGCTTGTGAGTACAACGAATGGTTTCTAGTGGTTGATGGCGGAAGCGGGTTGTGAAACATCAGTGTCTATGGGACTCCATTTCCCAAGGGAACAGCTGACCAGGTTAACTCCTATCTTCACGAGGATGCTATCTCCATTACTTAGGTTCTGGGGCTGTCATCGCGTCGCTCCTCTTCGCGCAAGAAAATCTGGCCAAGACAATAGCCAGGGACAAGCCAGTGAGTACTTTGAATGTACTCGCAAACATTATGAACACAGGTATAATATAACAAGGGTGTGCAGAAAATATATTTTTTTATGCTCGTGACGACAGTCACAAAAGATAAATAAATCTCTGATACGTGCAAGCAAGTTATTTATAAAATTACAATAACATAGCAGTATTAAAATTTATGAAACAAATAACAAGCAATGCCACAGTCGGGCGTCTTAGCGACACCACATAAAGGGCTTTAAAAGAAATGCCACAGTCGGGCGTCTGAGCGACACCACATAAAGGCTTTAAAAGAAATGCC
>NC_041391.1:599300298-599391552 GCF_002162155.2 Triticum dicoccoides
AGCGACACCACATAAAGGGCTTTAAAAGAAATGCCACAGTCGGGCGTCTGAGCGACACCGCATAAAGGGCTTTAAAAGAAATGCCACAGTCGGGCGTCTGAGCGACACCACATAAAGGGCTTTAAAAGAAATGCCACAGTCGGGCGTCTGAGCGACACCACATAAAGGGCTTTAAAAGAAATGCCACAGTCGGGCGTCTGAGCGACACCACACAAAGGGCTTTAAAATAAACAATCATAGTGAATATCCCGGAGGTAGAACCATCCCAGAGATACTCGATAATAACAATAATATCACGGGTTAGTCAACAATAATAATAATCATAGTTATCACAAGTCACAAGTAGTAATTCCATTTCTGGTTAACAGTTTCACCTCCGAAGACCGACACTAAGACCGACACTTGACCCATCCCAGACTGTAATCCTTAACCATGAAAACGGCTATTCGAATAGGTTTAATCTCTGCAGAGGGTGTACTCTTTACCCACGAGTAACGGATTTCTTTAGTCCATCGGGACTAATTCCGTCTACGGTCTTTTTGTTGAAAATACACCTAACTTGCACACACCAGCTTATCTCACACGTGTCTGGAATCACCCACGACACCTGTTAAGCAGACTCTAAGTGGGGAGGCTACAACCTCGCGTAGCATGGGATCAAATTTATATCGCGCGCTCTAAGGGGTGGCCTCCCCTCTCGGTCCCAACCGGAAACACCCATGCCCCCGGACCAGGTGGCCTGCCTACCAGCTACAACCGGTATCTTCCACCATGGCCTCTCTGTACGGTGTGTGCTAGAAAGAGGTTGACAACTTACTGAACCGTACTCTACTTGCTGTAGAGACGAGTGGTAGTACGAAACAAGTATGGGGTTACTGGCACAAGACTCGATCTACGGTCGACTCAGGAGGTTTAAGTATTCCCTGCATGGTTAGTATAACGAATATATTTCGTCCAACAGAGTCACCGCTCATATCACCTTACCATGCCATACCAGACATAACCGTCCCGACGGAGACCGGCGACAAACTCATGCCTACCCAAGGCAGAGGTTTTCCCGGGTTCCTGCTGGTATGCATGTGTCAGGACCCCGACTCAATGCCACATCGATCTAGCATGTAACACCTCATATCACTTTGCGGCCTCACGCACGGTATCCCCACGGGTGTCGCCTTACTTTCGCCCGGGACCGTTTGCGCCTTTTGGCACACGTATATGATGGTGTCGCTAGCATCCATATGATAAAGAGCCCGGGCTGACATGGCTAGTCGTAAACCCAAAGTGGCACTAACTTACAGGGACAGGCATCCATGACCCAGCATCGAACGTGTCGGTCATCAACGAGTGAATCCAGGCTGTAGCACTGGGCTAACAGGACTCCGGCGAACCGGGCTGTAGCGGGCTAGCAGGACTCCGGTATTCGTCGCGTGACATTTCCCCGAAGGGACAGACACAGGATCGAAGAAGGACACATGCCGGCCTGCCTAAGTGTTCCGGAGCAGTAGCAAGCTACCAGGGCTCAGTGGAAGCACTAGGAGACATTTCCCGGTAAGAGAGGCTACTAAGAATAAACAACTAGATAGTCAGATCCCACACATAGCAATACACATTACACGTACGCATAACATGCAAGTATGTGCTGTACAACATGGCATCACAGCATAACTCAACAACTTATATAAATAAAGGCTCAGAAGAGCCGTCATAGCAATTATTGCAAACAGGGGTCACAAGACCCATCATACAGAGCATACAAGCTACAAGCGGAAGCATTACATGTCTGGGTACAGACATCTACAAATGAAAAAGGCTGAAGAGCCTGACTATCTACAACATCCGATCAAGATCGTAGCTGAGGTACTAGCTACTAGTCGAAGTCCACGAGAACACTAGTAAGACCGAAGTATCCGCTGCAAAAACATAAATAAAGCAACATGAGTACAAAGGTACTCAGCAAGACTTACATCAGATCCTATCATACATGCATTTTCATCAAGAGGGTAATGTGGGGTTTAGTTGCAGCAAGCCAGCTTTGACTCTGTGGCTATTCTGTTCTACGACTACCAGAAACTCTGGAGGTGAAACAACGTACACGAGTCCACTAATCACCACACAATACACTACTATGGACTCATCCCCGTCTCCCTACGAGAAGGCCATCCATAGCACTCACACTTGTCTTGAGCATTTTAGGGTATCCACTTCAAGTTGGCTATGTACCATGTAAGCATCCAAGAAGTCCATAACCGCGGACCCGGCTATTCGAATAGATCATGTTAACCCTGCAGGGGTGTACTTCTTCACACACGCTCTCGCCACTTACCGCCATGTACACGTCATGTATCTCGGCAACCTTCAAGCGGAAGCCTGGCGAGGGTGTCGGCCACGACCTGACTAACCACACAAGACTCTAATCCAGGTTTATCGCCTATTCGGGTTCCATCCGCAAGGAGATCCGGCCGGGGTTTCACTCACGGCCCCAAACGATGTGTGCAGGGTTCCCAAGCCCACCTCGCCGGATGGATCTACGCTTGGTACACCGTGCCACTGGTGCCTAGTCTGTCCCAAGCCCACCTGGTCGGGTGCCACTTGGTAGACTACTAACACTACCTACAAACGCCAGAAACTAGTTGCGACTCCTGGACCGAGATCAAGTTGGTTAATAAGTCGAGAGGGGTCGAGTTACCGGAACCCAATGTGTGGTAGTATCGAGTCATTGGACAACATACACAGAACTCAGTGCTTAAGGACGGTTCCAGTGAGACAACCCACCATGTACTCCTACATGGCCTCTCACCGCTACCTTTACCAAATCGTGTTCACACACTTAACTCTCAGCACCAGAACATACCGTAACACTCCAATTCATTCCCAATGAATCAGACCTGACACAACTCTAAGCAATAGCAGGCATAGCATGGTAGGAGCACATCAGTGGCTTCAATCAACTCCTACACATGCTAGTGGGTTTCAACTATTTACTGTGGCAATGACAGGTCATGCAGAGGAATGGGTTCAACTACCGCAGCACAAAGTAGCAGATGAATCGTTGTTGTCCTAATGCAATAACTGAGAGCAGGAGCGAGAGAGTAGGGTTTTATCGAAATGAACAAGGGGGTTTGCTTGCCTGGTAAATCAACAAGGGAGGCACTGCTTCACCGACAGGTACTCTGGAACGTCTCCGAAGCAGGACCTATCGAGAAGGAACGGTGCCGGCAATCAAAACACAATCATATGCAACAATATGATGCATGAGCATGGCATGTAGATGTGATGCTGTTTGAGCTAATGCAACTAGTATTCAATTGAATGAAGTCCATTTGAACAAAAGGTTCAAATGCAACTCCAAAAATAAGTCTCTTAATATGCCATAATGTGTTTTCTCATATTCAGCATGTATAAGTTGGTTTGTCATGCATGAAACTAGTACAGATGGAAAGATTGCATTTTTCTGATAATTTTTCATATATAAATTATTTCAATCTGAGCTACGGTTGAATTTCTATGAATTTTTGAAGTTTAAATCAATTTCTGGAATTTCCTGATTTAATTTAAATCCAGAAATCATATTATTGCGCCAGCATGACGTCATCACTACATCAGCGGGTCAACGCGGCTGTCCAGGGTCAAACCTGACGTGTGGGACCCACACGTCAGTGACAGGGGGGTTAACCCCGAGTCAAACCTGGGCTGATTAGCTTTGACTAAGCCCTGGGGCCCACTCGTCAGCGTCAGTAGGTGGGGATTAGTGCATAATTAACGGAGCCATGTCAGCCCGCCGGAGTTCTGGCCGGCGGCGACCAATAACGCGGCGGCGACTCGCCGGACTTGCGCTACAAGCAGCGTTTGGTCGCGCGAAGACCACCGGGGCGTAGCCCGTCGTCGTCCGCATCCAGGGGAGCTGGTGGGGGGCTGCGGGGGCGCCAGAGCTCACCGGAGCAAAGCTCACGGCGGCGGCCGGAGTTCGGGATAGCGCGGGCGTGGGGCTGCAGCTCGCGTTCGAGCGAACGGAGGGCACAGGCGGTAGCTACGAGGCAGCAGGAGCACATCGAGCTACTACGCGAGGCGGAGGTGCTCGGGGGCACGGAGCTCGCCGGCCATGGCGGACGGCGGCTTCGGGCGCTTGCGGGGCAGCGGCTACAGGGCACGCGCGAGAGAGAGAGGTGAGGGGAAAGGAAGAGGGGCTCACGGCGGACTCGCAGAGCAGGCCGGTGTGCTCGGGGACGTCCTGCGTCCGGCGAATCGACGGCGATGGCGGCGAGGTCGATCTCCAGCGTCGGTGGTGAAGAAGACAACGGCGTCGGCGATGGAGCGCGTCCGGAGGTGCGTGGCTTGACGAGGAGGTAGAGGGGGTCGTGGCGGAGCTGGGAAGCATGTCAGGGAGGCGAGGGGAGGCCGGTGGCCATGGCAACGGCGAGCGATGGCGGCGGCTGCGCTCGGGTGCGCTCGGGGAAGAGAGAACCAGGGAGGAGGGAGAGCGAGAGGGAGGGGAAAAGGACCGGGGCGGCTGCGTGGCGACGTTCCGGACGTCCAGGCGTCGAGGGGGAGGACAGGCAGGCAGGTGCCGTGGCGGCACGACGGTGCGCACGCGCCGGCCACACGCCCCTGGCCTCCTGGCGCGAGGAGGGGGACGACTGGCGTCGGCCAGTCAGCTGGGCCGAGCTGCTGGGCCGATCGGGTAAGTGGCCCAGGTAAGTCTCTCTCCCCTTTTCTGTTTTCTTTTCTAATTTTCTGACATTTGTTTGATTTAATAAAATACTAAATCAATTTATTTGTTTATGCCAATTTTTGTAGGGGCTAATGGTATTATTCCAGAGCTCCTTTATAATTGGCATAATTTTTGGACCATATTTCATATATATAGAAATATATTTCCAATGCAAATATTTATCGAATTAATCCAAATGGCCAAAATAGATATCCATGAGCTCCTAAAAATATTGTATTGATTTTTATCTCTGTCCAATATTTTCAGAGAGCAACATGAGCATTTTCTTGGACCCTTTTGGAGAAATTTTTATTTGGGTCATTTTCAAAAATGATTCTGAGGGTTCCACCAATCCTCATTTCAAATTTAAATGAAATTTAAACATGATGCACAAATGACTAGCTAGTCTAGGTCATACCAGACTAGGGATGTGACAACTCGCCCCCACTTGACAAAATCTCGTCCCGAGATTCAGGGGTCGACGGAAAGAAAGCGGGGTACTCCAGTCGAAGACGATCTTCTCGTTCCCAAGTAGCTTCTCTCTCGGAATGATGAGACCACTGAACTTTGAGAAACTTGATGTTCTGACGTCGGGTAACACGCTCTGCTTGATCAAGAATGCGAACCGGGTACTCTCGGTATGTGAGGTTATCTTGGAGATCAAGCGTTTCGTGGTCCACTCCGCGGATGGGATCCAAGAAGCAACGCCTGAGTTGAGAGACGTGGAAGACATCATGAACTCGAGAAAGATGTGGGGGTAGTTCTAATTGGTAGGCAACCTCTCCTCGTTTAGCGAGAATACGAAAAGGACCAATGTAACGAGGAGCCAACTTGCCCTTGATACCGAAACGATGGGTACCCTTCAAAGGAGTAACCCGAAGGTAAGCTTGGTCGCCAATCTCATAAGTCATATCCTTATGATGACGATCGTACTGGCTCTTCTGACGAGACTGGGCTGTTTTCAAATTCTCACGAATGATGCGAACTTGCTCTTCTGCCTCCTGGATCATATCCGGTCCAAAGAATTGTCTTTCACCGGTTTCTGACCAGTTCAAAGGTGTTCGACATCTTCGTCCATAGAGAACCTCAAAAGGAGCTTTCTTGAGGCTGGATTGGTAGCTATTGTTATAGGCAAACTCGGCGAAAGGAAGACATTTCTCCCAATCCATACCGAATGAGATAACGCAAGCTCTGAGCATGTCTTCGAGAATTTGATTGACCCGTTCCACCTGACCACTCGACTGAGGGTGGAAAGCGGTACTGAAGGAAAGATGGGTTCCCATGGCAGTTTGGAAACTCTCCCAGAAATGAGAAGTGAAAAGACTGCCACGGTCTGAATTGATCTCTAGTGGAACACCATGAAGTGACACTATTCGAGAAATATATAACTCAGCAAGCTGACCAGCAGTGATACTTTCCCGAACAGGAAGGAAGTGAGCCACTTTGGAAAGACGATCAACGACTACGAAGATAGCGTTATTCCCTTTCTTGGTCCTGGGAAAGCCGGTAATGAAGTCCATACCAACTTTATCCCATTTCCACTCAGGAATAGCTAAAGGCTGAAGGGTGCCAGCAGGCCTTTGATGCTCTGCCTTAACGCGACGGCAAACGTCACAGTTAGCAATGAACTCAGCGATTTCTCTCTTCATCCTAGTCCACCAGAACCTCTGGCGTAGATCCTGATACATCTTAGTACTACCGGGATGAATTGTGAGAGGAGATTCATGCGCCTCCTCAAGAATCAATTGTCGAAGATGTTGCTTCTTGGGGACCACCAGGCGGTTCCCAAAGAAAACAACACCTCGATCATCTATAGAGAAACTACCAGCAATACCCTTGGCAATGTTTCTCTTGATCCGGGTAATCCCCGTATCATGCTTCTGGGCTTCTATCATAAGATCCACAAGGGTAGGTTTCGCCACCAAGGTAGAAAGGAATCCGTGAGGAGCAATGTGAAGATTAAGCTTACAGAATTCCTCATGGAGAAGTGGTTGACCTTGCTGCAACATGAGATTGTTGCAATAGGATTTACAGCTTAGAGCATCAGCCATGACATTGGCTTTGCCTGGGGTGTAGGTAATCCCTAGATCATAATCTGTGATTAACTCCAACCAACGTCTTTGCCTAAGGTTCAAATCTGGTTGGGTGAAGATATACTTGAGACTCTGGTGATCGGTGTAGATCTCGCAACGTTTACCAAGGAGGTAATGTCGCCAGGTCTTGAGTGCATAGACTACAGCTGCAAGCTCTAGATCATGTGTGGGATAATTATCCTCATGTGGATGCAACTGTCGAGATTCATAGGCAATCACATGATGATCCTGCATAAGAATGCAACCTAGTCCCTGTCGTGAGGCATCGCAGTAGATAATAAAGTCTTTAGTGAAATCCGGTGGCACAAGTATGGGAGCAGAAGTCAGGCGCCTTTTCAGTTCCTGAAAACTGTGTTCACACTGTGGGGACCACTCAAACTTTTTATCTTTCTTGAGAAGTTCCGTGAGGGGTTTGGCTACTTTGGAGAAGTTTTCAACAAAGCGGCGACAATAGCTGGCTAGACCAAGGAAACTCCTAACTTGTTTAACGGTCTCAGGTGGAGTCCAATCGAGAACAGCCTGAACTCTCTCGGGATTGACAGCAATGCCCTTACCAGAGATTACGTGGCCTAGGTAGGTCACTTCTGGCAACCAAAATTCACACTTGGAGAACTTGGCATAAAGGCGGTGCTCTCTGAGTTTTTCTAACACAAGTCTAAGATGTTCGGCATGCTCTTCCTCGTTCTTCGAGTAGATAAGAATATCATCGAGGTAAACCACGACGAACTTATCTAAGTACTCCATGAAGATCGAGTTCATCAAGCGGGAGAATGTGGCTGGGGCGTTGGTTAGGCCAAAGGACATGACGGTGTACTCGTACTGACCATAACGAGTGACAAAAGCTGTCTTGGGAATGTCCCCGTTTCTGATTTTGATTTGGTGGTATCCTAACCTTAAATCCATCTTGGAAAAAACTGAGGATCCAGCGAGCTGATCATACAGGTCGTTGATCCTGGGGAGCGGATACTTGTTCTTTATCGTGACCAAATTAACGGGACGATAATCAACAACCATCCGATCTGTACCATCCTTCTTTTTGACGAAGAGGACGGGGCAAGCCCAAGGAGAAGAGCTAGGACGGATGAAACCCTTTTGCAAGGACTCATCAAGTTGTTTCTTAAGCTCGGCTAGTTCTAAGGGTGCCATCTTGTAAGGTCTCCGGGAGATTGGAGCTGTTCCTGGGATAAGATCTATGACGAACTCTACATCTCTGTCAGGTGGAACACCTGGCAGTTCCTCTGGAAAGACATCCGGAAAGTCACGGACTACCCGGATATCTTCAAGGTCTGGAAGAGGGCTGGCATTAAGGGAATAGAGCTGACGCTTTGCAACTCTAGTGGAGACAGTGACTATCTTGCCAGATGGGTGTGTGAGCTGAACAGACCTGGTGAAACAATCAATCTTGGCATGATGAGCTGTCATCCAGTCCATACCCAAGATGATGTTAATATACGAAGACTTGAGAGTTATCAAGGAAGCAAGGAATACAAGTCTGTCAACAAGGATTTCATTGCCATAACTTATCCTAGAAGTTTGCCATTTGGATCCAGGAGTTTGAATAAGTAGTGGGGAGGGCATATCACAAAATGACATGTCGTGCAAGCGGGCATAGCTTTCAGAAATGAAGGAATGAGACGCTCCAGTATCGAACAAAACCGATGCCGGATGACAGTTGACAAGGAGTGTACCAAGAACGACATCTGGATCATCATGAGCGGCTTTAGCTGAGACGTGATGCACACGTCCATGTTCAGTGGGAGCTGACTTGGCACTGATCATCTTGCGTGATGGCTTACCATGGCCAATAGACTTCTCGGGCTGGGGTGGAGCAACTCTGGTCTGAGTGCAAATACGGGCAATGTGGCCTGGCTCTCCGCACTTGTAACAAATCTTGGAGGTAGGATGTGGACCTGCATTGGAAGGCGGTCCACCAATAGGCCTGGGTGGAGCATACTGCTGAACTGGATGAGGTGCCACATAAGATGGCCTCGATACATATTTGGGTGGAAGAGCGGAGTTTGGAACCCAAATCCGGCGCTTCTGAGAGCTAGAACCGGAGGAAGATCCCAAAGCACGAGTGTGCTTACGAGACTCCTCGTAAGTGAGTTGAGCTGTCTCTGCATTAATGGCCTTGTTCACAAGGACTTGGAATGTACCACAATGATGCAGGTGGAGATCACGACGCAACTTGGGGTTGAGACCCTTCCGGAACCTAGCCTGCTTCTTGGCGTCCGTAGACACCTCTTCTATGGCATAACGGGCGAGGTTCTCAAACTCTCTACTATAGGCATCAACAGCCATCTTACCCTGGGTGAAACTACAGAACTCTTCTCTCTTGCGATCAATGAGGGCTTCAGGAATGTGATGCTCGCGAAAAGCCTCAACGAAATCCCTCCAGGTGGAAGTCTGGCCAGCTGGAAGCATAGCCTCATAGTTCTGCCACCAAAGACTAGCAGGACCTTCCAGGTGGTGTGCAGCATAGGTGACCTTGTCACTTTCGGCTATGCTCGCGGAATGCAGCTTATGAGTGATGCTACGGAGCCAGTCATCTGCATCGAGTGGCTCGATGGAATGATGAAAGGTAGGTGGGTGCAAGCGAATGAAGTCATGAATGGTCACAGACTTATTGGACTGATGTGCGGTGTTCTCCTCGATACGTGCCAACAAGCGGTTGGACTCACGCTTGTTCCTCTCCATCTCTAGCATGAACTCTGTCAACGAAGGCTGGTCGGGAGGATCCTCATCCCTACCATCTCCGTGGTTCTGGCCATGAGCAACGGAACTTCGCTTAGCTGATGACATCCTGAGAAACGAACCAAGGACGGAATCAGCATCAACTATGGACTATAGAATGTAGGACAAGAATTTAGTATCTCTCGAACTCCTAGGAAAATTCCGGCAGCATAACGGCAGTAAACTGCTCAGAATGAGACATCCTACTAAGAATGGGGTGGTAACATACTCATCAGCATTACCCAAGGTTATGAGATCATACTAAACAGACTACACCGGAAGTACTCGAAACTGGGGTATGACTCTGATCAATCAATCCTATGGGACTACGAAGTAGTAACACGTGATCCTGATAGACGGAAGAGAAAGCCTAGTTCCTTAATCCCGTCGGAAAGATAGGATGACTCAGATCAGAAGGCCATGAGGTAAAGGAGTAAAAGAGCCTTACGTTCCAACCCACAATCAATTCCCTTACATAACTAAAGAATTTCTAGACTCAACTTCGACCGGTTTGGCTTGGTAATCCTACAGGCAGTCAAGCTCTGATACCAACGCTGTCAGGACCCCGACTCAATGCCACATCGATCTAGCATGTAACACCTCATATCACTTTGCGGCCTCACGCACGGTATCCCCACGGGTGTCGCCTTACTTTCGCCCGGGACCGTTTGCGCCTTTTGGCACACGTATATGATGGTGTCGCTAGCATCCATATGATAAAGAGCCCGGGCTGACATGGCTAGTCGTAAACCCAAAGTGGCACTAACTTACAGGGACAGGCATCCATGACCCAGCATCGAACGTGTCGGTCATCAACGAGTGAATCCAGGCTGTAGCACTGGGCTAACAGGACTCCGGCGAACCGGGCTGTAGCGGGCTAGCAGGACTCCGGTATTCGTCGCGTGACATTTCCCTGAAGGGACAGACACAGGATCGAAGAAGGACACATGCCGGCCTGCCTAAGTGTTCCGGAGCAGTAGCAAGCTACCAGGGCTCAGTGGAAGCACTAGGAGACATTTCCCGGTAAGAGAGGCTACAAAGAATAAACAACTAGATAGTCAGATCCCACACATAGCAATACACATTACACGTACGCATAACATGCAAGTATGTGCTGTACAACATGGCATCACAGCATAACTCAACAACTTATATAAATAAAGGCTCAGAAGAGCCGTCATAGCAATTATTGCAAACAGGGGTCACAAGACCCATCATACAGAGCATACAAGCTACAAGCGGAAGCATTACATGTCTGGGTACACACATCTACAAATGAAAAAGGCTGAAGAGCCTGACTATCTACAACATCCGATCAGGATCGTAGCTGAGGTACTAGCTACTAGTCGAAGTCCACGAGAACACTAGTAAGACCGAAGTATCCCCTGCAAAAACATAAATAAAGCAACATGAGTACAAAGGTACTCAGCAAGACTTACATCAGATCCTATCATACATGCATTTGCATCAAGAGGGTAATGTGGGGTTTAGTTGCAGCAAGCCAGCTTTGACTCTGTGGCTATTCTGTTCTACGACTACCAGAAACTCTGGAGGTGAAACAACGTACACGAGTCCACTAATCACCACACAATACACTACTATGGACTCATCCCCGTCTCCCTACGAGAAGGCCATCCATAGCACTCACACTTGTCTTGAGCATTTTAGGGTATCCACTTCAAGTTGGCTATGTACCATGTAAGCATCCAAGAAGTCCATAACCGCGGACCCGGCTATTCGAATAGATCATGTTAACCCTGCAGGGGTGTACTTCTTCACACACGCTCTCGCCACTTACCGCCATGTACACGTCATGTATCTCGGCAACCTTCAAGCGGAAGCCTGGCGAGGGTGTCGGCCACGACCTGACTAACCACACAAGACTCTAATCCAGGTTTATCGCCTATTCGGGTTCCATCCGCAAGGAGATCCGGCCGGGGTTTCACTCACGGCCCCAAACGATGTGTGCAGGGTTCCCAAGCCCACCTCGCCGGATGGATCTACGCTTGGTACACCGTGCCACTGGTGCCTAGTCTGTCCCAAGCCCACCTGGCCGGGTGCCACTTGGTAGACTACTAACACTACCTACAAACGCCAGAAACTAGTTGCGACTCCTGGACCGAGATCAAGTTGGTTAATAAGTCGAGAGGGGTCGAGTTACCGGAACCCAATGTGTGGTAGTATCGAGTCATTGGACAACATACACAGAACTCAGTGCTTAAGGACGGTTCCAGTGAGACAACCCACCATGTACTCCTACATGGCCTCTCACCGCTACCTTTACCAAATCGTGTTCACACACTTAACTCTCAGCACCAGAACATATCGTAACACTCCAATTCATTCCCAATGAATCAGACCTGACACAACTCTAAGCAATAGCAGGCATAGCATGGTAGGAGCACATCAGTGGCTTCAATCAACTCCTACACATGCTAGTGGGTTTCAACTATTTACTGTGGCAATGACAGGTCATGCAGAGGAATGGGTTCAACTACCGCAGCACAAAGTAGCAGATGAATCGTTGTTGTCCTAATGCAATAACTGAGAGCAGGAGCGAGAGAGTAGGGTTTTATCGAAATGAACAAGGGGGTTTGCTTGCCTGGTAAATCAACGAGGGAGGCACTGCTTCACCGACAGGTACTCTGGAACGTCTCCGGAGCAGGACCTATCGAGAAGAAACGGTGCCGGCAATCAAAACACAATCATATGCAACAATATGATGCATGAGCATGGCATGTAGATGTGATGCTGGTTGAGCTAATGCAACTAGTATTCGATTGAATGAAGTCCATTTGAACAAAAGGTTCAAATGCAACTCCAAAATAAGTCTCTTAATATGCCATAATGTGTTTTCTCATATTCAGCATGTATAAGTTGGTTTGTCATGCATGAAACTAGTACAGATGGAAAGATTGCATTTTTCTGATAATTTTTCATATATAAATTATTTCAATCTGAGCTACGGTTGAATTTCTATGAATTTTTGAAGTTTAAATCAATTTTTGGAATTTCCTGATTTAATTTAAATCCAGAAATCATATTATTGCGCCAGCATGACGTCATCACTACATCAGCGGGTCAACGCGGCTGTCCAGGGTCAAACCTGACATGTGGGACCCACACGTCAGTGACAGGGGGGTTAACCCCGAGTCAAACCTGGGCTGATTAGCTTTGACTAAGCCCTGGGGCCCACTCGTCAGCGTCAGTAGGTGGGGATTAGTGCATAATTAACGGAGCCACGTCAGCCCGCCGGAGTTCTGGCCGGCGGCGACCAATAACGCGGCGGCGACTCGCCGGACTTGCGCTACAAGCGGCGTTCGGTCGCGCGAAGACCACCGGGGCGTAGCCCGTCGTCGTCCGCATCCAGGGGAGCTGGTGGGGGGCTGCGGGGGCGCCGGAGCTCACCGGAGCAAAGCTCACGGCGGCGGCCGGAGTTCGGGATAGCGCGGGCGTGGGGCTGCAGCTCGCGTTCGAGCGAACGGAGGGCACAGGCGGTAGCTACGAGGCAGCAGGAGCACATCGAGCTACTACGCGAGGCGGAGGTGCTCGGGGGCACGGAGCTCGCCGGCCATGGCGGACGGCGGCTTCGGGCGCTTGCGGGGCAGCGGCTACAGGGCACGCGCGAGAGAGAGAGGTGAGGGGAAAGGAAGAGGGGCTCACGGCGGACTCGCAGAGCAGGCCGGTGTGCTCGGGGACGTCCTGCGTCCGGCGAATCGACGGCGATGGCGGCGAGGTCGATCTCCGGCGTCGGTGGTGAAGAAGACAACGGCGTCGGCGATGGAGCGCGTCCGGAGGTGCGTGGCTTGACGAGGAGGTAGAGGGGGTCGTGGCGGAGCTGGGAAGCATGTCAGGGAGGCGAGGGGAGGCCGGTGGCCATGGCAACGGCGAGCGATGGTGGCGTCTGCGCTCGGGTGCGCTCGGGGAAGAGAGAACCAGGGAGGAGGGAGAGCGAGAGGGAGGGGAAAAGGACCGGGGCGGCTGCGTGGCGACGTTCCGGACGTCCAGGCGTCGAGGGGGAGGACAGGCAGGCAGGTGCCGTGGCGGCACGACGGTGCGCACGCGCCGGCCACACGCCCCTGGCCTCCTGGCGCGAGGAGGGGGACGACTGGCGTCGGCCAGTCAGCTGGGCCGAGCTGCTGGGCCGATCGGGTAAGTGGCCCAGGTAAGTCTCTCTCCCCTTTTCTGTTTTCTTTTCTAATTTTCTGACATTTGTTTGATTTAATAAAATACTAAATCAATTTATTTGCTTATGCCAATTTTTGTAGGGGCTAATGGTATTATTCCAGAGCTCCTTTATAATTGGCATAATTTTTGGACCATCTTTCATATATATAGAAATATATTTCCAATGCAAATATTTATCGAATTAATCCAAATGGCCAAAATAGATATCCATGAGCTCCTAAAAATATTGTATTGATTTTTATCTCTGTCCAATATTTTCAGAGAGCAACATGAGCATTTTCTTGGACCCTTTTGGAGAAATTTTTATTTGGGTCATTTTCAAAAATGATTCTGAGGGTTCCACCAATCCTCATTTCAAATTTAAATGAAATTTAAACATGATGCACAAATGACTAGCTAGTCTAGGTCATACCAGACTAGGGATGTGACAGCATGCAAGGCACATGAGGGTGATTATCATCACAAGTGTGTCCATTTCCAACAGCATGGATATCAATAACATGCACCCATGCATATGATCATATCACATGAAATAACAAGTTTCTCCAAAGTGAGGTGATGTTAAGAACGTGTCATCGAACACACAAAAATATTATGCCGGGGTCCAGAATGCTTGCCTTCAATGTGTGGAAAGGCAGGGTGCACTCCAAAACTTGAAACCTTTCTCCTCTCTTCAAAAATCCTATTTTAGCAATATAAAAGAATTAACACACAAAATAAAAACAGCACCAAAAGTTGTTCTAAAATTTTTTCAAATAAATCTTAAAATAAACTAGGTGAAATTTGAGAGAGGTAGGAAAAAGAATCATTTCATTTGGAGTTGTATTTAAAAAGTTATAGCCAGTCAAAGTTCTGGTCAAAATCTGTTATTTAAATAAAACAGAAAAGAAAATGTTCCAAACGAGATTACGCTTTCGGTGCAGAGGAGGCGTACTTGAGGCTTTACGCCTCCACTTAACCACGTGGACCGGCGCTGGGTCTCTGACGGTGGGCCCGCCTGGCCCACTGGTCAGGTTTGACCAGTCGCCCGCGTCGTCTCCCTCCTCTGCCCGAGTGGAGCGGGGCTCCGGCGATCATCACCGGCGAACGGTGGCTCCGTTCGGAAAGCTGAGGCCACCAGCGGATTCAGGGGGCCGAGGTGGTCGCTCCGGTAGTCATAGGGTCGTCGGAGGTGCAGGAAATCGCCGGCGGCGACCTCCGCGGCGGAGGGAAGCTTCGGTGGTAAAGTGGTTTTGAGGCGGCGGTGGTTCCCGATCAAAATCGAGTAGGGGGAATGGTTCACTGGAGGATGAGGAGGTTTCTGGCGAAGAGAACGGAGAGGGGGAGGTACTGGAGGTGCCGGATTGGCCGGGGCGGTGGCGGCGGCAGGAGTTGCCGGAGATGAGGAAGGAAGCTCTCCTGGGTCGATTGGCGAGCTGGGGAAGCGTCATTGGGGTGGCCTGAGGTTGCTAGTGTGCGGGAACGGCCCGGGGCGTCCATTTATAAGCGAGGCAAGGCGGTTCCGCAGCGGCCGTGGATAAGCTTCCGGCGAACCGACGTTCTGTAGCAGCAGGGTATCGTGGGGGCGAGGAGAGCTAGAGGACATGGCTGCGGATGAGCTTGCGCTGTTCCAGGGGCCAGGTGGCGAGCGGGAGGGGTTTGGGCGGTGCTGCCCGTGGCTGGAGCCACTGCGGACGCCGGAGTGCCGCCAAGAATGCCCTGGCGGCGGCGCTGTAGCGTGCCAGGGTGGTTTGGCGCGATGCTGCGAGGCGGGGAGTGCGTGGTGAGGTGCTGCCGTGTGGGCCAAAGCCAGGGGGCCAGCGTGTCGGCTCGGGCGCGGCATCATGCAATACGCGCACTCTGGGCTCGTCCAGTGCACGCACGGGAGATGTTCGACACAATGCCGCGGCATGCTACAGGTCGCAGGTGAGGTTGGGGTTTACCAGATCATGGTTAGGAGAAATAGGGAGTCTAGTGGACATGCTTGTTTGATCAGAGGTGCAAGTTCACAGTGCAATGCCACAATTCATGTCAAAATAGATCATGCCCGTAAGGTGTTTGACAAAATGCTAAGGGCACTTAGGCAGGTCTTGGAGTGGTCAAAAACTCCAGATGGAAGTCTCTTCAGATGTACAAGAGGGTGGTGGGGTTAGTTGGCCAAAAGAAGAAACTTGTTAGTGCAAGTTTTACAAAACTTCAATTCTGGACAGGAAATAAATAGCATTATTTCATGAACCAAAAATGATCCAAAAGGTGCATGCTCCTGGACTTAAGGGTTTAACATGGAGGACTACAAGTAGGAGAAATAATCAAGGTTTAAAGAGCAAGCGAAAATATGGTTGCTGTACAAACCATCAAGTTGCTCCAGAATGAAAATGAGGTTGATTCACTCAAATTTTTCAAAGAACAGCACGAGGTTTTTGCATAATGTTGAATCTTATGCTACTACCAATATCCCATAATTTTGGTGGAGGCCAGGAAGAAATATTTAAATGGGTTGTAGTGCAAAATGCACTCTGGACCAGAGAAGAAAAATTGAGTGTAGGGCTCAAAGTATTTCATGAATGAAATATATTTTTGCATAAAAGTGATTTAAAAACATCACATGACATCTCCAAATTTTGGTTGGAATTTTAGGTGATTTTATCAAATGGTTGTAGTTCAATTATGGCCATTTAACCTTGAAAAACCATTTTCAAGAAAGTAAAGATCAATCAATTAAATTAGTTAATAGTTATACTGATAAAAGGGAAAGTTTTTCTTGAGAGGTTAAACAAGTCCAATAACATATTTGAAAAGTTTTGTCTTTGGGAAAAACTCATCATAACAGGGAAGGAAATGATTTTAAAAAAATCAAAAAGGAGCTCAGATATCCAAAGTTTTAATTCCTGGAAAAAATTTTGATTCATCAAAACAAGGCCAAATTTTTGGGGTGTCACATCTAACCTTTTCACCCTTCCTAGCAAACCGTTGCTTGGCTATGTTGCCGCTTTGCTCAGCCCCTCTTATAGCGTTGTTAGTTGCAGGTGAAGTTGAAGATTGCTCCATGGTGGACAGGATTATGTTGGGATATCACAATATCTCTTATTTAATTAATGCATCTATATACTTGGTAAAGGGTCGAAGGCTCGGCCTTATGCCTGGTGTTTTGTTCCACTCTTGCCGCCCTAGTTTCTGTCATACCGGTGTTATGTTCCCGGATTTTGCGTTCCTTACGCAGTTGGGTGATTTATGGGACCCCCTTGATAGTTTGCTTTGAATAAAACTCCTCCAGCAAGGCCCAACATTGGTTTTACCATTTGCCTCACCACCACCTACATTTACCTTGGGAGTAATTAACCCGAGGGTCATCTTTATTTTAGCCCCCCCGGGCCAATGCTTGTCTAAGTGTTGGTCCAAACCGAGCGATGTCCGGCGCCCCCTGGGCAACCAGGGTCTATGCCAACCCGTCGTCTTGCTCATCCGGTGTTCCCTGAGAACGAGATATGTGCAGCTCCTATCGGGATTTGTCGGCACATCGGGCGGTCTTGCTGGTCTTGTTTTACCAATGTCGAAATGTCTTGTAAACCGGGATTCCGAGTCTTATCGGGTCTTCCTGGGAGAAGGTATATCCTTCGTTGATCGTGAGAGCTTATCATGGGCTAAGTTGGGACACCCCTGCAGGGTATAAACTTTCGAAAGACGTGCCCGCAGTTATGGGCAGATGGGAATTTGTTAATGTCCGGTTGTAGACAACTTGACACCTGATCCGAATTAAAACGCATCAACCGCGTGTGTAGCCTTGATGGTTTCTTTTCGGCGGAGTCCGGGAAGTGAACACGGTTTCTGGGTTATGTTTGATGTACGTAGGAGTTCAGGATCACTTCTTGATCATTGCTAGCTTCACGGTCGTTCCTTTTGCTCTCTTCTCGCTCTTATTTGCGTATGTTAGCCACCATACTTGCTTAGTCGCTGCTGCAACCTCACCACTTTACCCCTTCCTTTCCCATTAAGCTTTGCTAGTCTTGATACCCATGGTAATGGGATTGCTGAGTCCTCGTGGCTCACAGATTACTACAACAACAGTTGCAGGTACAGGTTTTTGCGATGATCATGACGCGAGAGCGATGTTTGCTTGTGTTGGAGTTCTTCTTTTGCTTCTTCGTCGATCAGGGGATAGGTTCCAGGTCGGCAGCCTGGGCTAGTAGGGTGGATGTCGTTTGAGTTTCTATTTGTGTTTCATCCGTAGTCGGATGTTGCTCTTATGTATTGTGATGTTGTATTCGTGTGGCATTGTATGCCTCTTGTATGTATCCCCATCTATTATGTAATGTTGATGTAATGATATCCACCTTGCAAAAGCGTTTCAATATGTGGTTCTATCCTTGGTGGGACCTTCGAGTCTCTTTAGGATAGTATCGCATATTGGGTGTGACAATAATCGAGAAACATATCCTTATTGCACTAAGGATAATTTTGACCAATGTCCAGTGATCTACTCCAAGATCACTATTGTACTCCCTTGCCAAACCAGGGAAGAGTATACAATAGGTCAAGTCCATAGCATGGCATACTTTTATAGAACCTATGACTGATGCATAGGGAATGACTTTCATTCTCTTTCTATTTTCTGTCGTGGTCGGGATTTTGAGTCTTGCTCAATTTCATACCTTTGCAACACAGGCAAGGACTCTTTCTTTGACTGTTCTATTTTGAACTACTTCAAAATCTTGTCAAGGTATGTACTCATTGAAAATCTTATCAAGCGTCTTGATCTATCTCAATAGATCTTGATGCTCAATATGTAAGTAGCTTTACTGAGGTCTTTCTTTGAAAAAACGTCTTTCATATACTCCTTTATGCTTTCTAGAAAATTCTACATTATTTTTGATCAAAAATATGTCATTCACATATACTTATCAGAAAGGCTGTAGCGCTCCCACTCACTTTCTTGTAAATACTGTTGGGGAACGTTGCAGAAAACAAAAATTTTCCTACTCGTTTCACCAAGATCATCTAGGAGTTCATCTAGCAACGAGTCATTGGATGCATCTACATACCTTTGTAGATCGCGAGCGGAAGCGTTCAAAAGAACGGTGATGATGTAGTCATACTCGACGTGATCCAAATCACCGATGACCAGCGCCGAACGGACGGCACCTCCGCGTTCAACACACGTACGGGACGGGAGACGTCTCCTCCTTCTTGATCCAGCAAGGGGGAAGGAGAGGTTGATGAAGATCCAGCAGCACGACGGCGTGGTGGTGGATGCAGGGCGTCACAGCAGCAGGGCTTCGCCGAGACTACGAGGGAGGGACGTAACGGGGGGAGATGGAGGCGCCAGGGGCTGGTGTGAAATCCCTCCTCTCCCCCCCACTATATATAGGGGTGACAAGGGGGGGCGCCGGCCCTAGTAGATGAGATCTACTAGGGGGGGTGGCGGCCAAGGGGAGGTTTCCCTCCCCCCCAAGGCACCTAGGGGTGCCTTCCACCACATGGACTCTTCCATGGTGGAAACCCTAGGCGCATGGGCCTATAGGGGCTGGTGCCCTTGGCCCATCTAGGCCAAGGCGCACCCCCTACAGCCCATATGGCCCCCCGGGACAGGTGGCCCCACCCGGTGGACCCCCGGGACCCTTCCGGTGGTCCCGGTACAATATCGATAACCCCGAAACTTGTCCCGATGCCTGAAATAGCACTTCCTATATATAATTCTTTACCTCCGGACCATTCCGGAACTCCTCGTGACGTCCAGGATCTCATCCGGGACTCCGAACAACATTCGGGTTTCTGCATATACATATCTTCATAACCCTAGCGTCACCGAACCTTAAGTGTGTAGACCCTACGGGTTCGGGAGACAAGCAGACATGACCGAGACGACTCTCCGGTCAATAACCAACAGCGGGATCTGGATACCCATGTTGGCTCCCACATGCTCCACGATGATCTCATCGGATGAACCACGATGTCGAGGATTCAATCAATCTCGTACGCTATTCCCTTTGTCTATCGATATGTTACTTGCCCGAGATTCGATCGTCGGTATCCCAATACCTCGTTCAATCTCGTTACCGGCAAGTCACTTTACTCGTACCGTAATGCATGATCCCGTGACCAGACACTTGGTCACTCTGAGCTCATTATGATGATGCATTACCGAGTGGGCCCAGTGATACCTCTCCGTCATACGGAGTGACAAATCCCAGTCTTGATCCATGTCACCCAACAGACACTTTCAGAGATACCCGTAGTCTACCTTTATAGTCACCCAGTTACGTTGTGACGTTTGGCATACCCAAAGCACTCCTACGGTATCCGGGAGTTACACGATCTCATGGTCTAAGGAAAAGATACTTTGACATTGGAAAACTCTAGCAAACGAACTATACGATCTTGTGCTATGTTTAGGATTGGGTCTTGTCCATCACATCATTCTCCCAATGATGTGATCTCGTTATCAATGACATCCAGTGTCCATAGTCAGGAAACCTTGACTATCTGTTGATCAACGAGCTAGTCAACTAGAGGCTCACTAGGGACATGTTGGTGTCTGTTATTCACACATGTATTACGATTTCCGGATAACACAACTATAGCATGAATAAAGACAATTATCATGAACAAGGAAATATAATAATAATGCTTTTATTATTGCCTCTAGGGCATATTTCCAATAGTCTCCCACTTGCACTAGAGTCAATAATCTAGTTACATTGTGATGAATCGAACACCCATGGAATTCTGGTGTTGATCATGTTTTGCTCTAGGGAGAGGTTTAGTCAACGGATCTGCTACATTCAGGTCCGTATGTACTTTACAAATCTCTATGTCTCCATCTTGAACATTTTCACGAATGGAGTTGAAGCGACGCTTGATGTGCCTTGTCTTCTTGTGAAACCTGGGCTCCTTGGCAAGTGCAATAGCTCCAGTGTTGTCACAGAAGAGCTTGATCGGCCCCGACGCATTGGGTATGACTCCTAGGTCGGTGATGAACTCCTTCACCCATATTGCTTCATGCGCTGCCTCCAAGGCTGCCATGTACTCCGCTTCACATGTAGATCCCGCCACGACGCTTTGCTTGCAACTGCACCAGCTTACTGCCCCACCATTCAAAATATACACGTATCCGGTTTGTGACTTAGAGTCATCTAGATCTGTGTCGAAGCTAGCGTCGACGTAACCCTTTACGACGAGCTCTTCGTCACCTCCATAAACGAGAAACATTTCCTTAGTCCTTTTCAGGTACTTCAGGATATTCTTGACCGCTGTCCAGTGTTCCTTGCCGGGATTACTTTGGTACCTTCCTACCAAACTGACGGCAAGGTTAACATCAGGTCTGGTACACAGCATGGCATACATAATAGAACCTATGGCTGAGGCATAGGGGATGACGCTCATCTCTTCTATATCTTCTGCCGTGGTCGGACATTGAGCTGAGCTCAATTTCATACCTTGTAACACAAGCAAGAACCCCTTCTTGGATTGATCCATATTGAACTTCTTCAATATCTTATCAAGGTATGTGCTTTGTGAAAGACCTATGAGGCGTCTCGATCTATCTCTATAGATTTTGATGCCTAATATATAAGCAGCTTCTCCAAGGTCCTTCATTGAAAAACTTTTATTCAAGTAGGCCTTGATGCTGTCCAAGAGTTCTATATCATTTCCCATCAAAAGTATGTCATCTACATATAATATGAGAAATGCTACAGAGCTCCCACTCACTTTCTTGTAAACGCAGGCTTCTCCATAAGTCTGTGTAAACCCAAACGCTTTGATCATCTCATCAAAGCGAATGTTCCAACTCCGAGATGCTTGCACCAGCCCATAAATCGAGCGTTGGAGCTTGCACACTTTGTCAGCATTCTTAGGATCAACAAAACCTTCCGGTTGCATCATATACAATTCTTCCTTAAGGAAACCATTAAGGAATGCCGTTTTGACATCCATTTGCCATATTTCGTAATCATAGAATGCGGCAATTGCTAACATGATTCGGACGGACTTCAGCTTCGCTACCGGTGAGAAAGTCTCATCGTAGTCAACCCCTTGAACTTGTCGATAACCCTTAGCGACAAGCCGAGCTTTATAGATGGTCACATTACCATCCGCGTCTGTCTTCCTCTTAAAGATCCATTTATTTTCTATGGCTCGCCGCTCAACGGGTAAGTCAGTCAAAGTCCATACTTTGTTTTCATACATGGATCCTATCTCGGATTTCATGGCTTCTAGCCATTTGTCGGAATCCGGGCCCGCCATCGCTTCTTCATAGTTCGAAGGTTCACCGTTGTCTAACAGCATGATTTCCAAGATAGAGTTGTCGTACCACTCTGGTGCAGAACGTGTCCTTGTGGACCTTCGAATTTCAGTAGGGGCTTGATCAGAAGTATCTTGATCATTGTCATTAACTTCCTCTCTAGTCGGTGCAGGCACCTCAGGAACATTTTCTTGAGTTGCGCCATTTTCCGGTTCAAGAGGTAATACTTCATCAAGCTCTACTTTCCTCCCACTTACTTCTTTCGAGAGAAACTCTTTCTCCAGAAAGGACCCATTCTTGGCAACAAAGATCTTGCCTTCGGATCTGAGGTAGAAGGTGTACCCAATAGTTTCTTTTGGGTATCCTATGAAGACGCATTTTTCCGACTTGGGTTCGAGCTTTTCAGGTTGAAGTTTCTTGACATAAGCATCACATCCCCAAACTTTTAGAAACGACAGCTTAGGTTTCTTCCCAAACCATAATTCATACGGTGTCGTCTCAACGGATTTCGACGGAGCCCTATTTAAAGTGAATGCGGCAGTCTCTAAAGCATAGCCCCAAAAAGATAGCGGTAAATCGGTAAGAGACATCATAGATCGCACCATATCTAATAGAGTGCGATTACGATGTTCGGACACACCATTACGCTGAGGTGTTCCAGGCGGCGTGAGTTGTGAAACTATTCCACATTTTCTTAAGTGTGTGCCAAACTCGTGACTCAAGTATTCTCCTCCACGATCTGATCATAGAAACTTGATTTTCCTGTCACGTTGATTTTCAACCTCACTCTGAAATTCCTTGAACTTTTCAAAGGTTTCAGACTTGTGTTTCATTAAGTAGATATACCCATACCTACTTAAATCATCAGTGAGGGTGAGAACATAACGATAGCCACCGCGAGCCTCAACACTCATTGGACCACACACATCAGTATGTATGATTTCCAATAAGTCGGTTGCTCGCTCCATTGTTCCTAAGAACGGAGTCTTGGTCATTTTACCCATAAGGCATGGTTCGCATGTGTCAAATGATTCATAATCAAGAGACTCTAAAAGTCCATCAGCATGGAGCTTCTTCATGCATTTGACACCTATGTGACCAAGGCGGCAGTGCCACAGGTATGTGGGACTATCATTATCAACCTTACTTCTTTTGGTACTCACATTATGAACATGTGTAGCATCACGTTCGAGATTCATAAAGAATAAACCATTCACCATAGGAGCATGACCATAAAACATATCTCTCATAAAAATGGAACAACCATTATTCTCAGATTTAAAAGAGTAGCCATCTCGAATTAAACGAGATCCCGATACAATGTTCATGCTCAAAGCTGGCACTAAATAACAATTATTAAGGTTTAAAACTAATCCCGAAGGGAGATGCAAAGGTAGCGTGCCGACGGCGATCACATTGACCTTGGAACCATTCCCGACGCGCATCGTCACCTCGTCCTTTGCCAGTTTCCGCTTATTCCGCAGCCCCTGCTTTGAGTTACAAATGTGAGCAACTGCATCGGTATCAAATACCCAGGAGCTACTACGGGCACTAGTAAGGTACACATCAATTACATGTATATCACATATACCTTTTGTTTTGCCGGCCTTCTTATCCGCTAAGTACTTAGGGCAGTTCCGCTTCCAGTGACCGCTTCCCTTGCAATAAAAGCACTCAGTCTCGGGCTTGGGTCCATTCTTTGGCTTCTTCCCGGCAGCTTTCTTGCCGGGCGCGGCAACCTCCTTGCCGTCCTTCTTGAAGTTCCTTTTACCCTTGCCTTTCTTGAACTTAGTGGTTTTATTGACCATCAACACTTGATGTTCCTTCCTGACTTCTACCTCTGCTGATTTCAGCATAGCAAATACTTCAGGAATGGTCTTTTCCATCCCCTGCATATTGAAGTTCATTACAAAGCTCTTGTAGCTTGGTGGAAGCGACTGGAGGATTCTGTCAATGACCGCATCATCCGGGAGATTAACTCCCAGCTGAGTCAAGCGGTTATGCAACCCAGACATAGTGAGTATGTGCTCACTGACAGAACTGTTTTCCTCCATCTTACAGCTGAAGAATTTGTCGGAGACTTCATATCTCTCGACCCGGGCATGAGCTTGGAAAACCATTTTCAGCTCTTCGAACATCTCATATGCTCCATGTCTCTCAAAACGCTTTTGGAGCCCCGGCTCTAGGCTGTAAAGCATGCCGCACTGAACGAGGGAGTAGTCATCGGAACGTGCCTGCCAAGCGTTCATAACATCTTGTTCTGCAGGGAGAACGGGTGCGTCACCAAGCGGTGCTTGTAGGACATAATCTTTCTTGGCAGCTATGAGGATGATCCTCAGGTTCCGGACCCAGTCCGTATAGTTGCTGCCATCGTCTTTCAGCTTGGTTTTCTCTAGGAACGCGTTGAAGTCGAGGACTACGTTGGCCATTTAATCTACAAGACATATTGTAAAATATTTAGACTAAGTTCATGATAATTAAGTTCAACTAATCAAATTATTAATGAACTCCCACTTAGATTAGACATCCCTCCAGTCATCTAAGTATTACATGATCCGAGTTTAACTAGACCGTGTCCGATCATCACGTGAGACGGACTAGTCAACGTCGGTGAACATCTTCATGTTGATCGTATCTTCTATACGACTCATGCTCGACCTTTCGGTCTTCTGTGTTCCGAGGCCATGTCTATACATGCTAGGCTCGTCAAGTTAACCTAAGTGTTTGCATGTGTAAATCTGTCTTACACCCGTTGTATGTGAACGTCTGAATAAAACACCCAATCATCACGTGGTGTTTTGAAACAGCGAACTGTCGCAACGGTGCACAGTTAGGGGGAACACTTCTTGAAATTAGTATGAGGGATCACCTTATTTACTACCGTCGTTCTAAGTAAACAAGATGCAAAACATGATATACATCACATGCAATCAAATAATAAACGTGACATGATATGGCCAATATCACATAGCTCCTTTGATCTCCATCTTGGGGCTCCATGATCATCTTGTCACCGGCTTGACACCATGATCTCCATCATCATGATCTCCATCATCGTGTCTCCATGAAGTTGCTCGCCAACTATTACTTCTACTACTATGGCTAACGCGTTTAGCAATAAAGTAAAGTAATTTACATGGCGTTTCTTGATGACACGCAGGTCATATAAAAGAATAAAGACAACTCCTATGGCTCCTGCTGGTTGTCATACTCATCGACATGCAAGTCGTGATTCCTATTACAATAGCATGAACATCTCATACATCACATATAGAGCATTCATCATTCATCACAACTTTGGCCATATCACATCACAAACCACTTGCTGCAAAAACAAGTTAGACGTCCTCTAATTGTTGTTGCAAGTTTTACGTGGCTGAATTAGGGTTCTAGCAAGAACGTCTTCTTACCTACGTTAAAGCCACAACGTGATTTGTCAACTTCTATTTACCCTTCATAAGGACCCTGTTCATCGATTCCGCTCCAACTAAAGTAGGAGAGACAGACACCCGCCAGCCACCTTATGCAACTAGTGCATGTTAGTCGGTGGAACCGGTCTCACGTAAGCGTACGTGTAAGGTTGGTCCGGGCCGCTTCATCCCACAATACCGCTGAAGCAAGAAAGGACTAGTAACAGCAAGAAAGTTGACAAATCTACGCCCACAACAAATTGTGTTCTACTCGCGCAAGAAGAACTACGCATAGACCTAGCTCATGATGCCACTGTTGGGGAACGTTGCAGAAAACAAAAAATTTCCTACTCGTTTCACCAAGATCATCTAGGAGTTCATCTAGCAACGAGTCATTGGATGCATCTACATACCTTTGTAGATCGCGAGCGGAAGCGTTCAAAAGAACGGTGATGATGTAGTCGTACTTGACGTGATCCAAATCACCGATGACCAGCGCCGAACGGACGGCACCTCCGCGTTCAACACACGTACGGGACGGGAGACGTCTCCTCCTTCTTGATCCAGCAAGGGGGAAGGAGAGGTTGATGAAGATCCAGCAGCACGACGGCGTGGTGGTGGATGCAGGGCGTCACAGCAGCAGGGCTTCGCCGAGACTATGAGGGAGAGACGTAACGGGGGGAGATGGAGGCGCCAGGGGCTGGTGTGAAATCCCTCCTCTCCCCCCCACTATATATAGGGGTGCCAAGGGGGGGCGCCGGCCCTAGTAGATGAGATCTACTAGGGGGGCGGCGGCCAAGGGGAGGTTTCCCTCCCCCCCCAAGGCACCTAGGGGTGCCTTCCACCACATGGACTCTTCCATGGTGGAAACCCTAGGCGCATGGGCCTATAGGGGCTGGTGCCCTTGGCCCATCTAGGCCAAGGCGCACCCCCTACAGCCCATGTGGCCCCCCGGGACAGGTGGCCCCACCCGGTGGACCCCCGGGACCCTTCCGGTGGTCCTGGTACAATACCGATAACCCCGAAACTTGTCCCGATGCCTGAAATAGCACTTCCTATATATAATTCTTTACCTCCGGACCATTCCGGAACTCCTCGTGACGTCCGGGATCTCATCCGGGACTCCGAACAACATTCGGGTTTCTGCATATACATATCTTCATAACCCTAGCGTCACCGAACCTTAAGTGTGTAGACCCTACGGGTTCGGGAGACAAGCAGACATGACCGAAACGACTCTCTGGTCAATAACCAACAGCGGGATCTGGATACCCATGTTGGCTCCCACATGCTCCACGATGATCTCATCGGATGAACCACGATGTCGAGGATTCAATCAATCCCGTACGCTATTCCCTTTGTCTATCGATATGTTACTTGCCCGAGATTCGATCGTCGGTATCCCAATACCTCGTTCAATCTCATTACCGGCAAGTCACTTTACTCGTACCGTAATGCATGATCCCGTGACCAGACACTTGGTCACTCTGAGCTCATTATGATGATGCATTATCGAGTGGGCCCAGTGATACCTCTCCGTCATACGGAGTGACAAATCCCAGTCTTGATCCATGTCACCCAACAGACACTTTCGGAGATACCCGTAGTCTACCTTTATAGTCACCCAGTTACGTTGTGACGTTTGGCATACCCAAAGCACTCCTACGGTATCCGGGAGTTACACGATCTCATGGTCTAAGGAAAAGATACTTTGACATTGGAAAACTCTAGCAAACGAACTATACGATCTTGTGCTATGTTTAGGATTGGGTCTTGTCCATCACATCATTCTCCCAATGATGTGATCTCGTTATCAATGACATCCAGTGTCCATAGTTAGGAAACCATGACTATCTGTTGATCAACGAGCTAGTCAACTAGAGGCTCACTAGGGACATGTTGGTGTCTGTTATTCACACATGTATTATGATTTCCGGATAACACAATTATAGCATGAATAAAGACAATTATCATGAACAAGGAAATATAATAATAATGCTTTTATTATTGCCTCTAGGGCATATTTCCAACAAATACAGGCCTTTCCAAAAGTCTGCATAAAACCATATGCGTTGATCAACTCATCAAAGTGTATATTCCAACTCCGAGATGCTTGCACCAGTCCATTGATGGATTGCTGAAGCTTGCACACTTTGTTAGCACCTTTAGGATTGACAAAACCTTATGGTTGTATCATATACAACTCTTCTTTAATAAATACATTAAGGAATTCAGTTTTTGACATCCATTTGCCAGATTTCATAAAATGTGGCAATTGCTAACATGATTTGGACAGACTTAAGCATCGATATGACTGAGAAAATCTCATCGTATTCAACACCTTGAACTTGTCGAAAAACCTTTTATGCGACAAGTCGATCTTTGTAGATAGTAACACTACTATCAGCGTCCGTCTTCCTCTTGAAGAACCATTTATTTTCTATGGCTTGCCGATCACCGGCCAAGACAACCAAAGTTCACACTTTGTTCTCATACATGGATCCCATCTCAAATTTCATGGCCTCGAGCCATTTCGCGGAATCTAGGCTCATCATCGCTTCCTCATAGTTCGTAGGTTCATCATGGTCTAGTTACATGACTTCCAGAACAGGATTACCGTACCACTCTGGTGCGGATCTTATTCTGGTTGACCTACGAGGTTCGGTAGTAACTTGATCTGAAGTTTCGTGATCAATATCATTAGCTTCCTCACTAATTGGTGTAGTGGTCACAGGAACCGGTTTCTGTGATGAACTATTTTCCAATAAGGGAGCAGGTACAGTTACCTCATCAAGTTCTACTTTACTCCCACTCACTTCTTTTGAGAGAAACTCTTTCTCTAGAAAGGATCCATTCTTGGCAACGAATGTCTTGCCTTCGGATCTATGATAGAAGGTGTACCCAACAGTTTCCTTTGGGTATCCTATGAATACACATTTCTCCAATTTGGGTTCTAGCTTATCAGGTTGAAGCTTTTTCACATAAGCATCGCAGCCCCAAACTTTAAGAAACGACAACTTTGGTTTCTTGCCAAACCACAGTTCATAAGGCGTCGTCTCAACGGATTTTGATGGTGCCCTATTTAACGTGAATGCAGTTGTCTCTAAAGCATAACCTCAAAATGATAGCGGTAAATCAGTAAGAGACATCATAGAGCGCACCATATCTAGTAAAGTACGGTTATGACGTTCGGACACACCATTACCTTGTGGTGTTCCGGGTGGCGTGAGTTGTGAAACTATTCCACATTGTTTCAAATGTAGGCCAAAATCGTAACTCAAATATTCTCCTCCACGATCAGATCATAGAAACTTTATTTTCTTGTTACAATGATTTTCAACTTCACTCTGAAATTCTTTGAACTTTTCAAATGTTTCAGACTTATGTTTCATTAAGTAGATATACCCATATCTGCTTAAATCATCTGTGAAGGTGAGAAAATAATGATACCCGCCACAAGCCTCAACATTCATTGGACCACATACATCAGTATGTATGATCTCCAACAAATCAGTTGTTCACTCCATAGTTCCTGAGAACGGTGTTTTAGTCATCTTGCCCATGAGGCATGGTTCGTAAGTACCAAGTGATTCATAATCAAGTGATTCCAAAAGCCCATCGGTATGGAGTTTCTTCATGCATTTTACACCAATATGACCCAAACGGCTCTGCCACAAATATGTTGCACTATCATTATCAACTCTGCATCTTTTGGCTTCAACATTATGAATATGTGTATCACTACTATTGAGATTCATCAAAAATAGACCACTCTTCAAGGGTGCATGACCATAAAATATATTACTCATATAAATAGAACAACCATTATTCTCAGATTTAAATGAATAACCGTCTCGCATCAAACAAGATCCAGATATAATGTTCATGCTAAACACTGGCACCAAATAACAATTATTCAGGTCTAAAACTAATCCCGAAGGTAGATGTAGAGGTAGCATGCCGACAGCGATCACATCGAATTTGGAACCATTTCCCACGCGCATCGTCACCTCATCCTTAGCCAGTGTTCGCTTAATCCGTAGTCCCTGTTTTGAGTTGCAAATATTAGCAACAGAACCAGTATCAAATACCCAGGTGCTACTGCGAGCTTTGGTAAGGTACACATCAATAACATGTATATCACATATACCTTTATTCACGTTGCCATCCTTCTTATCCGCCAAATACTTGGGGCAGTTCCGCTTCCAGTGACCAGTCTGCTTGTAGTAGAAGCACTCAGTCTCAGGCTTAGGTCCAGACTTGGGTTTCTTTTCTTGAGCAGCAACTTGTTTGCCGTTCTTCTTGAAGTTCCCCTTCTTCTTCCCTTTGCCCTTTTTCTTGAAACTGGTGGTCTTGTTGACCATCAACACTTGATGCTCCTTCTTGGTTTCTACCTCCGCAGCTTTTAGCATTGCGAAGAGCTCGGGAATTGTCTTTTTCATCCCTTGATTTTACAGTTCATCATGAAGCTCTTGTAGCTTGGTGGCAGTGATTGAAGAATTCTGTCAATGACACTATCATCAGGAAGATTAACTCCCAGTTGAATCAAGTGATTGCAATACCCCAGACATTTTGAGTATATGTTCACTGATAGAACTATTCTCCTCCATCTTGCAGCTGTAGAACTTATTGGAGACATCATATCTCTCAATCCGGGCATTTGCTTGAAATATTAACCTCAACTCCTGGAACATCTCATATGCTCCATGACGTTCAAAACGTCATTGATGTCCCAGTTCTAAGCCGTAAAGCATGGCACACTGAACTATAGAGTAGTCATCAACACGCGACTGCCAGGCATTCACAATGTCTGCAGTAGCTGGCGCAGGTGGTACACCTAGCGGTGCTTCTAGGACGTAACTCTTCTGTGCAGCAATGAGGATAATCCTCAAGTTACGGACCCAGTCCGTGTAGTTGCTACCATCATCTTTCAACTTTGCTTTCTCAAGGAACGCATTAAAATTTAACGGAACAACATCACGGGCTATCTATCTACAACAAATATAGACAAGCAAAAATACTATCAGGTACTAAGTTCATGATAAATTTAAGTTCAATTAATCATATTACTTAAGAACTCCCACTTAGATAGACATCCCTCTAATCATCTAAGTGATCATGTGATCCAAATCAACTAAACCATAACCGATCATCACGTGAAATGGAGTAGTTTTTAATGGTGAACATCACTATGTTGATCATATCTACTATATGATTCACGCTCGACCTTTCGGTCATAGTGTTCCGAGGCCATATCTGCATATGCTAGGCTCGTCAAGTTTAACCTGAGTATTCTGCGTGTGCAAAACGGGCTTGCACCCGTTGTAGATGGACGTAGAGCTTATCACACCTGATCATCACGTGGTGTCTGGGCACGACGAACTTTGGCAACGGTGTATACTCAGGGAGAACGCTTTTATCTTGAAATTTAGTGAGAGATCATCTTATAATGCTACCATCAACAAAAGCAAGATAAGATGCATAAAAGATAAACATCACATGCAATCAATGTATGTGATATGATATGGCCATCATCATCTTGTGCTTGTGATCTCCATCTCCGAAGCACCGTCATGATCACCATTGTCACTGGTGCGACACCTTGATCTCCATCGTAGCATCATTGTCGTCTCGCCAACTATTGCTTCTACGACTATCGCTACCGCTTAGTGATAAAGTAAAGCAATTACAGGGTGATTGCATTGCATACAATAAAGCAACAACCATATGGCTCCTGCCAGTTGTCGATAACTCGGTTACAAAACATGATCATCTCATACAATAAAATATAGCATCACGTCTTGAATATATCACATCACAACATGCCCTACAAAAACAAGTTAGACGTCCTCTACTTTGTTGTTGCAAGTTTTACGTGGCTACTATGGGCTGAGCAAGAACCGTTCTTACCTACGCATCAAAATCACAACGATAGTTCGTCAAGTTAGTGATGTTTTAACCTTCTCAAGGACCGGGCTTACCCACACTCGGTTCAACTAAAGTTGGAGAAACTGACACCCGCTAGTCACCTGTGTGCAAGCATAGCGGTAAAACCAGTCTCGCGTAAGCATACGCGTAATGTCGGTCCGGGCCGCTTCATCCAACAATACTGTCGAACCAAAGTATGACATGCTGGTAAGCAGTATGACTTGTATCGCCCACAACTCACTTGTGTTCTACTCGTGCATATAACATCTACGCATAAAACCTGGCTCGGATGCCATTGTTGGGAAACGTAGTAATTTCAAAAAAATGCCTATGCACACGCAAGATCATGGTGATGCATAGCAACGAGAGGGGAGAATGTGTCCACGTACCCTCATAGACCGAAAGCGAAAGCGTTAGCACAACGCGGTTGATGTAGTCATACATCTTCATGATCCGACCGATCAAGTACAGAACGCACGGCACCTTCGAGTTCTGCACACGTTCAACTCGATGACGTCCCTCGAACTCCGATCCAGCCGAGCTTTGAGGGAGAGTTCTATCAGCACGACGGCATGGTGACTATGATGATGTTCTACCGATGTCAGGCTTCGCCTAAGCACCGCTACGATATTATCGAGGTGGACTACGGTGGAGGGGGGCACCGCACATGGCTAAGAGATCCAAGGGATCAATTGTTGTGTCTCAAGGGGGTGCCTTCCTCCCCGTATATAAAGGAGCGGAGGAGGAGGAGGGGTACAGGCACCCTTGGCGCGCCACATGAGGAGTCCTACTCCCACCGGAAGTAGGACTCCCCCCTTCCATGTTGGAGTAGGAGAGGAGAGGGAAGGAGAGAGAGGGGAAAGGAAAGGGGGGGCGCTGCCCCCCTCCTTGTCCAATTCGGACTTGGGGGGAGGGGCGCGCGACTGCCCCTTGGCCACCTATCCTCTTCCACCACTTGGGCCCATAAGGCCCAATAACCTCCGGGGGGTTCCGGTAACCCCCCGGTACTCCGGTATATATCCGATAACCCCCGGAACCATTCCGGTGTCCGAATATAGTCGTCCAATATATCAATTTTCATGTCTCGACCATTTCAAGACTCCTCGTCATGTCCGTGATCACATCCGGGACTCCGAACTACCTTCGGTACATCAAAATACATAAACTCATAATATAACTATCATCAAACTTTAAGCGTGCGGACCCTACGGATTCGAGAACTATGTAGACATGACCAAGACATGTCTCCGGTCAATAACCAATAGCGGAACCTAGATGCTCATATTGGCTCCTACATATTCTACGAAGATCTTTATCGGTCAAACCGCATAACAACATACGTTGTTCCCTTTGTCATCGGTATGTTACTTGTCCGAGATTCAATCATCGGTATCTCAATACCTAGTTCAATCTCGTTACTGGCAAGTCTCTTTACTCGTTCCATAATACATCATCCTGCAACTAACTTATTAGTTGCAATGCTTGCAAGGCTTATAGTGATGTGCATTACCGAGTGGGCCCAGAGATACCTCTCAGACAATCGGAGTGACAAATCCTAATATCGAAATACGCCAACCCAACAAGTACCTTCGGAGACACCTGTAGAGCACCTTTATATTCACCCAGTTATGTTGTGACATTTGGTAGCACACAAAGTGTTCCTCCGGTAAACGGGAGTTGCATAATCTCATAGTCATAGGAACATGTATAAGTCATGAAGAAAGCAATAGCAACATACTAAACGATCAAGTGCTAAGCTAACGGAATGGGTCAAGTCAATCACATCATTCTCCTAATGATGTGATCCCATTAATCAAATGACAACTCTTTGTCCATGGCTAGGAAATATAACCATCTTTGATTAACGAACTAGTCAAGTAGAGGCATACTAGTGGCACTCAGTTTGTGTATGTATTCACATATGTATTATGTTTCCGGGTAATACAATTCTAGCATGAATAATAAACATTTATCATGATATGAGGAAATAAATAATAACTTTATTATTGCCTCTAGGGCATACTTCCGTCAAGGGGAGAGGGGTTCGGCCCCCTTAGATCTCATCTAGGGGGGGCAAGGGGGGAGCTTGCCCCCCCCCCCCAAATTGGTGGGAGGCGCCCCCACCCCCTAGGGTCTTCAACCCTAGGAGCCTTGGGCCCTTGGGGGGTGCACCAGCCCACTAGGGGCTGGTTCCCACCCTTGTTCAGCCCATTTAGTCCCCCGTGGCAGGTGGACCCACCCGGTGGACCCTCGGACTCCTTTCGGTGGTCCCAGTACAATACCGGTAACCCCCAAAATTATTTTGGTGACTGAAACTGGACTTCCCATATATAAATCTTTACCTCCGGACCATTCCGGAATTCCTCGTGATGTCCAAGACTCTGAACAACATTCGGTAACCGCATACTAATTATCATAATAACAACTCTAGTGTCACTGAACCTTAAGTGTGTAGACCCTACGGGTTCGGGAATCATGCAGACATGACCGAGACAGCTCTCCGGCCAATAACTAACATTGGGATCTGGATACCCATGTTGGCTCCCACATGTTCCACGATGATCTCATCGGATGAATCATGATGTCAGGGATTCAATCAATCTCGTATACAATTCCCTTTGTCAATCGGTATGTTACTTGCCCGAGATTCGATCGTCGGTATCCCAATACCTTGTTCAATCTTGTTACCGTCAAGTGACTTTACTCGTTCCATAATGCATGATCCTGGGACTGACTACTTAGTCACGTTGAGCTCATTATGAGGATGCATTGCCGAGTGGGCCCAGAGATACCTCTCCGTCATACGGAGTGACAAATCCCAGTCTCGATTCGTGCCAACCCAACAGATACTTTTAGAGATACCTGTAGTGTACCTTTATAGCCACCCAGTTACTTGTGACGTTTGGTACAACCAAAGCATTCCTACGGTATCCTGGAGTTGCACAATCTCAAGGTCTAAGAAAATGATACTTGACATTAGAAAAGCTTTTAGCAAACAAACTACACGATCTTGTGCTATGCTTAGGATTGGGTATTGTCCATCACATCATTCTCCTAATGATGTGATCCCATTATCAATGACATCCAATGTCCATGGTCAGGAAACCAAGACCATCTATTGATCAACGAGCTAGTCAACTAGAGGCTCACTAGGGACATGTTGAGGTCTATGTATTCACACATGTATTACGGTTTCTGATCAATACAATTATAGCATGAACAATAGACAATTATCATGAACAAGGAAATATAATAATAACCATTTTATTATTGCCTCTAGGGCATATTTCCAACAGTCTCCCACTTGCACTAGAGTCAATAATCTAGTTACATTGTGATGAATCGAACACCCATAGAGTTCTGGTGTTGATCATGTGTTGCTCGTGGAAGAGGTTTAGTCAACGGATCTGCGGCATTCATATCTGTATGCACTTTACAAATATATATGTCTCCATCTTGAACATTTTCATGAATGGAGTTGAAGCGACGCTTGATATGCCGGGTCTTCTTGTGAAACGTGGGCTCCTTGGCAAGGGCAATAGCACAAGTGTTGTCACAGAAGAGAGTCATCAGGCCCAACACATTGGGAATAACTCCTAGGTCAGTAATGAACTCCTTCATCCATATTTGCTTCATGTGCTGCCTCCGAGGCTGCCATGTACTCCGCTTCACATATAGATCACGCCACGATGCTTTGCTTGCAACTGCACCAACTGACCGCCCCACCATTCAAAATATACATGTATCCTGTTTGTGACTTGGAGTCATCCAGATCTGTGTCGAAGCTAGCATTGACATAACCCTTTACGACGAGATCTTCGTCACCTCCATAAACGAGAAACATATCCTTAGTCCTTGTCAGGTACTTCAGGATATTCTTGACCGCTGTCCTATGTTCCATGTTGGGATTACTTTGGTACCTCCCTACCAAACTTACGGCAAGGTTTACATCAGGTCTGGTACACAACATGGCATACATGATAGACCCTATGGCTGAGGCATAGGGGATGACACTCATCTTTTCTCTATCTTCTGCTGTGGTCGGGCTTTGAGCCGTGCTCAATCTCACACCTTGCAAAACAGGCAAGAACCCCTTCTTGGACTAATCAATATTGAACTTCTTCAATATCTTATCAAGGTATGTGCTTTGTGAAAGACCTATGAGGCGTCTCGATCTATCTCTATAGATCTTGATACCTAATATGTAAGCAGCTTCTCCAAGGTCTTTCATTGAAAAACATTTATTCAAGTAGGCCTTTATGCTTTCCAAAAGTTCCATATCATTTCCCATCAATAGTATGTCATCCACATATAATATGAGAAATGCTACAAAGCTCCCACTCACTTTCTTGTAAACGCAGCCTTCTCCATAAGTCTGGATAAACCCAAACGCCTTGATCATTTCATCAAAGCGAATGTTCCAACTCCGAGATGCCTGCACCAGCCCATAGATGGAGCGCTGGAGCTTGCATACCTTGTTAGCATTCTTAGGATTGACAAAACCTTCCGGCTGCATCATATACAATTCTTCCTGAAGGAAGCCGTTAAGGAATGCCGTTTTGACGTCCATTTGCCATATTTCATAATCATAGAATGCGGCAATTGCTAACATGATTCAGACGGACTTCAGCTTCGTTATGGGTGAGAAGGTCTCATCGTAGTCAACCCGTTGAACTTGTCGATAACCCTTAGCGACAAGCCGAGCTTTATAGATGGTCACATTACCATCCGTGTCGGTCTTCTTCTTAAAGATCCATTTATTTTCTATAGCTCGCCGATCATCGGGCAAGTTTTCATACATGGATCCTATCTTGAAATTCATGGCTTCAAGCCATTTGTTGGAATCTGGGCCCGCCATCGCTTCTTCATAGTTCGAAGGTTCACCGTTGTCTAACAACATGATTTCCAGGACAGGGTTGCCATACCATTCTGGTGTGGAACGTGTCCTTGTGGACCTACAAAGTTCAGTAGCAACTAGATCTGAAGTACCTTGATCATCATCATTAACTTCCTCTCTAGTCGGTGCAGGCACCACAGAAACATCTTCCTGAGCTGCGCTACTTTCCGGTTCAAGAGGCAGTACTTCATCAAGTTCTACTTTCCTCCCACTTACTTATTTCGAGAGAAACTCTTTCTCCAGAAAGGAACCATTCTTGGCAACAAAGATCTTGCCTTCAGATCTGAGGTAGAAGGTAAACCCAATGGTTTCCTTAGGGTATCCTATGAAGACACATTTTTCCGACTTGGGTTCGAGCTTTTCAGGTTGAAGTTTCTTGACATAAGCATCGCATCCCCAAACTTTTATAAATGACAGCTTAGGTTTCTTCCCAAACCATAATTCATATGGTGTTGTCTCAACGGATTTATATGGTTCCCTATTTAAAGTGAATGTGGTTATCTCCAAGCGTATCCCCAAAATGATAGCGGTAAATCGGTAAGAGACATCATAGATCGCACCATATCCAATAGAGTGCGATTACGATGTTCGGACACACCATTACGCTGAGGTGTTCCAGGCGGCGTGAGTTTTGAAGCAATTCCACATTTCCTTAAGTGCGTACCAAACTCGTGACTCAAATATTCTCCCCCACGATCTGATCGTAAGAACTTTATTTTCCTGTCACGTTGGTTCTCCACCTCACTCTGAAATTCCTTGAACTTTTCAAAGGTCTCAGACTCGTGTTTCATTAAGTAGACATACCCATATCTACTTAAGTCATCGGTGAGGGTGAGAACATAATGATATCCATCGCGAGCCTCAACGCTCATTGGACCGCACACATCAGTATGTATGATTTCCAACAAGTTGGTTGCTCGCTCCATTATTCCGGAGAACAGAGTCTTGGTCATCTTGCCCATGAGACATGGTTTGAAGGAAATATGCCCTAGAGGCAATAATAAAGTTATTATTTATTTCTTTATATCATGATAAATGTTTATTATTCATGCTAGAATTGTATTAACCGGAAACATGATACATGTGTGAATACATAGACAAACTTAATGTCACTAGTATGCCTCTACTTGACTAGCTCATTAATCAAAGATGGTTATGTTTCCTAACCATAGACATGAGTTGTCATTTGATTAATGGGATCACATCATTAGGAGAATGATGTGATTGACATGGCCCATTCCGTTAGCTTAGCACTTGATCATTCAGTATGTTGCTATTGCTTTCTTCATGACTTATACATGTTCCTACAACTATGAGATTATGCAACTCCCGTTTACCGGAGGAACACTTTGTGTGCTACCAAACGTCACAACGTAACTGGGTGATTATAAAGGAGCTCTACAGGTGTCTCCAAAGGTACATGTGGAGTTGGCATATTTCGAGATTAGGTTTTGTCACTCCGATTGTCGGAGAGGTATCTCTGGGCTCCCTCGGTAACACACATCACTGTAAGCCTTGCAAGAAATGTAGCTAATGAGTTAGTTATGGAATGATGCATTATGTAACGATAAAGAGACTTGCCGGTAACGAGATTGAACTAGGTATTGGGATACCGACGATCGAATCTCGGGCAAGTAACATACCGATGACAAAGGGAACAACGTATGTTGTTATGCGGTTTGACCGATAAAGATCTTCGTAGAATATGTAGGAGCCTATATGAGCATCCAGGTTCCGCTATTGGTTATTTACCGGAAACGTGTCTCAGTCATGTCTACATAGTTCTCGAACCCGTAGGGTCCGCACGCTTAAGGTTTCGTTGACAGTTTTATTATGAGTTTATAAGTTTTGATGTACTGAAGGTTGTTCGGAGTCCCGGATGTGATCACGGACATGACGAGGAGTCTCTAAATGGTCGAGACATAAAGATCGATATATTGGACGACTATATTTGGACACCGGAAAGGTTCCGGGTGAGATTGGGACAATATCGGAGCTCTGGGAGGTTATCGGAACCCCCCGGGAGGTATATGGGCCTTATTGGGCCTTAGTGGAAAGGAGGGGAAAGGTGCAAGGGAGGGCCCCCCCCCCCAAGCCCAATCCGAATCCGGAGGGGCCCCACCCCTTTCCTTCCTCCCTCCTTCCTCTTCCTTCCCTCTCCTTCTCCTAATAGGAAAGGGGGAGTCATACTCCCGATGGGAGTTGGACTCCCCCCTAGGGGGCGCCAACCCCCTTGGTCGGACCCCTCCTCCACTCCTTTATATACGGGGGAGAGGGCACCCCATAGACACAACAATTGATCTCTTGATCTCTTAGTCGTGTGCGGTGCCCTCCTCCACCATAGTCCTCCTCGATAATATTGTAGCGGTGCTTAGGCGAAGCCCTGCGATGGTAGAACATCAAGATCGTCACCACATCGTCGTGCTGACGGAACTCTCCCTTGACACTCGGCTGGATTGGAGTTCAAGGGGCGTCATCGAGCTGAACATGTGCTAGAACTCGGAGGTGCCGTAGTTTCGGTGCTTGATCGGTCGGGCCGTGAAGACGTACGACTACATCAACCGCGTTGTTCTAACGCTTCCGCTTTCGGTCTACGAGGGTACATAGGCGACACTCTCCCCTCTCGTTGCTACGCATCACCATGATCTTTCATGTGCGTAGGATTTTTTTTGAAATTACTACGTTCCCCAAAAGTGGCATCCGCGCCAGGTTTTATGCGTTGATGTTATATGCACGAGTAGAACACAAGTGAGTTGTGGGCGATACAAGTCATACTGCTTACCAGCATGTCATACTTTGGTTCGGCGGTATTGTTGGATGAAGCGGCCCGGACCGACATTACGCGTACGCTTACGCGAGACTGGTTTTATCGCCGTGCTTTGCACACAGGTGACTAGTGTCGGATTTCGGGTTCCGGCAGACCCTTGAGGTTTGAACTCTGGGGTGCGCGCGGAGATCTCTCTCCCACCAATTCACGTCTTGAAGCCTCGCAAAGAATCTAGGCTAGCAAGATGAACACACAAGCGACATGAGATTTATACTAGTTCAGGCCACCATTGTGGTGTAATACCCTACTCTAGTGTGTCGTGTGGTGGATTGCCTCCGGGGCTGATGATGAACAGTACAAAGGAAGAACAGCCTCGCGAGGGGTGTTCTTGTGGTGGTGGTGTCCGTTTGGAGGGGTCGATTCCAGATGCCTCTATACTATGGTGTCTAGCCCTATATATAGAGTGAGAGGCCCTGGTCCTCTTCCCAAATATTGAGCGGGAAGGGCGCCAACAATTGGCCATTTTGAAGGGGAACATCTAGTACACTTATCCTGACTAAAGTTGGTCTTCGGCTGCCAAAGACTCTGACGATGACGCCGTCTTGGGCTCCCCGGTGCCTCCATCCTGCCGCTCTACTGGTCTTGGTCTTGTTGCACCGAAATGGTAGCCTTTGCCTGATGCCTTGGCCTGTGCTTGCTCCCTTTGCACCAAAGGGGAAACAAGGACACTGCGCAGGTCGGCGCCCGCCTGGCGCCCGCCTGGCCTTGATTGTCATGGCTTGGATTACGGGCACCTCGTGAGATACCCCCTGCCTTGATCTCTCTGCATCCTCGTGAGCCTGCCTGATGAGGCTGCTCCTGAGGAAGCTTCCTGTTGTCCGCCCCGCGAGGCTTGGCCCCTCGTGAGGGTCTTGAGCTTGAGCTGATGAAGGTGGGCTGCACTGGGCCTCAGCTCGAGCCATGCCGCAGGCCGCAGGCAGGCAAGTCTTGGGACCCCCGTTCCCAGAACACTGACAGTAGCCCCCGGGCCCAGGGCACGCCCGGACTTGGCTTAGCAGAGAAGCGAAGGGCAAGTGCGAAGCACCGCGGGCCCCAACAGCCTGCGGCCTTGGATGCCGTGTGGCGGTTGATTGGATGTGGGCGTCTCCGTTTCCCCATGCCCCTCCTTACGCACCCGGCTAGGCGGGCCCGTGGTTGCACACAGTCATTCCCTTTTCGCCATTCGCGCACTCCCCGTCCTTCCTTCTTCCTCGAGCTCCAACCTCCGCCTCCAATCCAACTCGAACTCTCCCCCCCCCCTTTCCCATCGCCATGGCGTCTGCGAGGAAGGGAAAGGGGAAGAAGCCTGCGTCTTCGCCCCGCTCACCTCCGGCGGTGGCTCCCACCGTTGATCGGTCAATCATACTCAACCCCGAAGCTTTGGACAAGGTCCGCTCTGCTCTTGCCTCCATCTTCAACGAGTCCGGGAGGATGACGATCTGGCCCGCGTCTCACACCTCCTTTGACAGGGTCGTCATGGAGGTCCGATTCTTCGCTGATGCCCTGTGGGCGGGTCTGGTTCCCCCTTTTCTGCTTTCTTCAATGTAGTGCTCTCCCATTAACAGATCCACATGATGCATTTCGGTCCTGAGTGCATCACTCTCCTTGCTGTTTTCGCCTTTGTTTGCGAGGCAATGGTGGGCATTCCTCCTTCCGTTAACCTCCTGCGCCACTTCTTCTCTTTGCGTCTGAGTGACCCCACTCAATGCTTGGGGTGTGTGAGCTTTCTCGCCGTGCTACAGACGACTGCTTCAGGGATTGATTTCAGCCTTCCTCCTCCTTCGGCCAGGTTCCGAGAGCGGTGGTTGTACATGGATGTCCGAGTGCCCAGCCCCCATCTCTCGCACCCGACCTCGCCCGTTGTTCCCAACCCGGGCTGGGATCATGAGGTGCTCGCGAGCCCCCGGCTCACCTTCGTCTGGTGCCGCTTCCGGAATCTGAGGGCGCTCAATGTGACGGTGCCCAAGGTGGTGAAGGAGTTCCTTCAACGTTGCATTGCTCCTCTCCAGCGCCACTCCCGTCGGATGTGGGCCTTTGCGGGGCACGAAGATCGCATGCGGCTCCAGGAGGAGGATCTGGCGCCCGAAGCGCTAAGGACGGTGCTCAGGGTCTTGACTGGCGATCCTTCCCCGGGCAGCCTTCGACAGGGGGCTGCCCTCTTGTATCTTTGCTTGGGCAGGGCCGATTTTGTGAGGCAGATGCCCAGTTTTGACGAGTGGGGGCTACGTCCGGTTGGCCTCACGGGACCCCACGAGAACCCAGCTGCTGTGGTTGCTCTTCCGGTCGCCCACGGCGGTCCTGCCTCAGGTGGTGGAGCGGGGAGACAAGAACCACCGAAAGTTTAGGGGGCCGATGCGGGGATGCCGACGCCGCGCGGAGCCCCAGAGGTGGCATGCCCTGAAGCCTGTTCTAGAGCGGCGGCAGGCGAGGAGTTGTGGCCTACGGCTCCTGAGGCCGGGGCTCCCGAGGCCTCGGTCGTCCCTCATGAGGCGACGCCTGGCGGCGTCCCCCAGGCTGGTTCCCTCGGCGCCGAGCACCTTGACGCCTCCTCCATACCACAGACCGACCCTTGCGCCATGCGCTTAGGCTGGTTTCACGTGGACTTCGAGGCCCTCCGCAAGAGGAAGGAGGCCTCGGGTGGCGATGATCGCCCTTGCCGCCCGTTCAAGTGCAGGAAGTACTTCGCCATCGACGAGTTAGTCCTCTTCTCTCTCTGCCCCTTTACCTTACAGCTTCTGCAGCTGATCGCGGCCTTTCAGGGCCCTTCCTGCCGAGTTCGCGGAGACAGCCAAGGAGCCATCCCCCCAAGCTTTGTATTCGCCGCTAACCTCGGATGCATCGAGCTCGAGCAGCGCCCCCGCTGTTGGGCCGGTCGGAGAAGTGGTCCGTCCTGCTGGGTACCTCGAGCCTGCGCGCCTGCAGTCTTTCCTTCATGAGCTCTCCTCGGGTACAGCTAGCTTGCCCCGCGCTCTTCCCCTGATCGTGGATGGTGACTGGCTGAGGTCGGTCTTGAGCTCCTCCTCTAGGGACGGACTGGCGCCAGGCTGGGTCCCTAGCAAGGTCCGCCCGGCGATCGGTGGGGCGCCAGCCCCCAGCCCCGCACCGGGAGGGGGCGTGCCGTCTCAGGTCCCTCCGCATGCGCCAGCGGCAGAGGATGACATGGGAGACGTCCTCAGGCGCGCTCGAGAGCGCCGCGCGCTTCGTCAAGAGTTCCTTCAGAAGGCGGCGGATGCGGTAAGCCAGCTCGGCGCGGAGCTTGCTGGCGAGGATGCGCGCCTTGAGGCCGAAGGCCTGTGCCTTGCTGAGTAGAGGTGCAAGCTGAAGGTGGTCGTCGCCCTCGCGCATCACCAGCGTGACCTGGAAAACGCAAAGGCTGAAGCTTCATTGGTGGCCTCGCGGGAGGCCTGCTCACAAGCCGTCGAGGAGGCCCGGGAAGCAGACCGATGGCACAAGGCTACAGAGGAGCGCGCGTGGGAGCTCCAAGCCTGGAGAAACTCTCTGGAGCAGCGCGTGGGGCTGCACCAGGCGGCCCTTGTGTCACTGAAGGGGGCTCCCGTCGACCAGGCGGAGCTCCGGAGGCGCGAGGAGGCGCTGGCGCTGGGGGCCGCTGAGTGCAACCTTGACCTCGAGCGGTTGGAGACGAGGGAGCGCATGGTGACCCAGGCGGAGGATGACGTCAGCGCGTGGGAAGCCCGAGTCCAAGAAGAGGTCGACCGCCGTGTGGCGAAAGATCGCTCGAATCTTGAGCGCGAGTACGAAGGAAGGTTGGAGCTGATCAGGGCCGAAGCTGAGGGCTGGACTGTTGCTCTCGGGGTCAAGCTGGCTGAAGTGACGCGGCGTGCGGATTCCTCTGCAACCTCCCTTGATGCAGCGCAGGCGGAGCTGGCCTCTTCCCGCGCCGAGCTGCTTCTTCTCCAACAGAGGGTTGATGGCGCCAAGGCTATTGCACGGCGGAACGAGGACGAGATCCGTCAGCGGCAGACTCTGGAACATGAGCATGCCCCCATGCTCCGAACGCTCAGGGAAAGGGCCAACGTGGCCCTGGGCAACATCTGCGAGGAGGCTGTCGCTGAGCCTCGCGTGATCAATTATGCTGGCAACCTCCGGTTCTTCACGGACGTGGTGACACAGCTGGAGACCCGTCCTGACAGGGCCCCTTGGCTTGTCGAGGAGAGCAGCCGAGCCTTGCTTGGGCGTGCCTTCTCCCGTGTCTTCAGCCATCTTTAGGACAGAGATCCCCACTTTGCCTTCGACGCCGCCATCGCGCCGGTGCCCATAGCCATTCGGGGCGAACTGGCGCATTGGGTGGAGGACAATGTGGATGCCCTTGTCAGGGCCTTCGCATCTAACGACGATGGCGTGATCGTGGCCGTTGATGAAGGCGGCGTTGTGAACGAGCCTAGCACTGATGGGGGCGATGACGGTGGTGGTGACGACGCCAGCGATGCCAGCGACGCCTCCAGAGGCGTCCCAGAAGACGCGATGAGTGATATGTCCGATTGACCACACGTCGCCTCCGCTATTTACCCTGTGTGAAAAGAGTTCGGGCTCGGCCCTGAAGGTTGTAAGAGCATTTGGGGAGGGGGAGGCCCTCATGTAAAGGTTTGCAACCGGTATCCTTGTAAACATAACACCGCGCATGGGCTTATACTGGGCTATTGGCCCTGCGATGGGTCAGCTGACTTGTTTTCCTTTTGACCCGGATGGGTCCCTAGCGAGCCTGCGGGTGCTGCAGTGCCTTGAGTGTCTTCTGGATGAACCCATTGATCCTGCAATGAGAACCTCCTGAGAGGGTGCAGTGACAGCAGTTTGGATTGTAGACGTGCTTGGCCCGGCCCGGCTCACGAGGGGCTCGTGAGGGGAAGCAGCTGGCGCTAACCTTGGACGCAAAGCCGAAACCATAACACGAGAGATTGCTTGAACGAGACTAAACACCCCTTTCCCAAACACGCTCAAATCCAACTTAAATTCAAATCGAAGAAGCTTGACAACAAAGGAAAAGGCAAAAAGCAAAAAGCCGCGTCTGGCACCTAGTCTAGTCTTCGACGTCTTCTCACCAGCACTGAGCTAAGTGCTACCACTGGGCGTGGGCGGGAGCCCCCGAGGCCCGAGGGCGGCTCTCCGGAGACTCCGGGGCATGTACAACCCCAACTCATTATTACGTGAGAGTGTCATGGGCGGCGAGCTTCACAGGCACTGGGCCTTCTTCACAGGTACCGGCCTTGCTTCATATCGCCAGACGTGGGCCCCGCCTTGCACCACACTCTACCGCCATCGACGGTGACCGGAAACTAAGGACGACGCCAATCGGGTAGAGCGGTCGCCAGCGGTTCCCCGACGACCACGGGTCCTCTGCCGGGGGCAGGCCCTGAGGCACCTTCCCGGCAGAGGGCCTACCTCCTGAGAACGCCTTGCTCCGAGCATCGTGGGGGTGTGCCCGGATCTTGGCCCCTTTCCGGTAGCCCCCGGTGCCCTCCTCCTGAGGGGTAGGAGGCTGCAGCATTGGGGCAGCCATCTACTGCCACGACCTGTACCTCCTGCGACCCATGGTTAGCATAAGCTTGCTCCTGAGGAATCAGTGGTAACCAATAGTTGCTGCCACCAGCGCGGTTGTCGAGGCTCTCGTGGGGTTCCTGAAAGAGCTCAGCTTCTGGCGTTTCCTCCCCCCAGCCTGGCCTGAGGAACGAGTCGTGGTCTTCTTCCAGCGCGCACTCTTGATCCACCATGTGGGGCACATAGGCTTCTGGGGCCGCCGCCTCGAGGGCCTCGCTGTAGTGCCCCAGGCGCCAGGCAGTCCGGCTTGAAGTGCTGTCATGGGGATGGTGGCGCGGTGGCCCGCCGAGGCCGTAGGCTATGATGTGCGCTCCCTCGCTGGTCGTAGGTGGAGCCAACACGGCTTGTCGCCCGGTGCTAACGGCCAGGTTGGCGTTGAGGAGGCCTTGGAGTCCGCTCGGAGTTGCGTGGGTGCGTATGGGGCCACTGTACGGCACGCCCTGGATCTGGGGTGGCAGCTGGACGCGGAAGGGAGGTGCTCCCGATGCGGGGGCGTCCAGGAGTTCGCCACTCGCTCTAACAGCACGTCATGGCCGCTCTCCAGCAGCCTGCACCGCAGCAGCTCTCGGGCTACCGTGAGCGCGGCCCTTGAGTTCGCCTGCTCCCGACGGGGGTGCGGCGTCGTGGCCGTGGCGTGGCTTGAGGCCCTTGCCGCTGACCGCACTTGCCGCGGCGTGAAGGCAGGCGGCGCTTGGCCGCGTCGCCCGCACCCCGCAGCGCCCTTCGGAGCGCGGGCTGCCTGGGGCACGAGGTTGAGGTCGCCCTGGGCAGGCAGCACGGTGTGGGCGGGCCATGCCGCCCAGTGGTCGGTGTTGGCCGTTGGGTCGCTGGACATGAGGACGACGAAGCGATGGAGCGCGAGGCGGTGGAAGAAGGATTCCGGTGCACCCCTACCTGGCGCGCCAAATGTCGGATTTCGGGTTCTGGCAGACCCTTGAGGTTCGAACTCTGGGGTGCGCACGGAGATCTCTGTCCCACCAACTCACGTCTCGAAGCCTCGCAAAGAATCTAGGCTAGCAAGATGAACACACAAGGGACACGAGAGTTATACTGGTTCAGGCCACCATTGTGGTGTAATACGCTACTCTAGTGTGTGGTGTGGTGGATTGCCTCAGGGGCTGATGAGAACAGTACAAAGGAAGAACAGCCTCGCGAGGGGTGTGCTTGTGGTGGTGTTGTCCCTTTGGAGGGGTCGATTCCAGATGCCTCTATACTATGGTGGCTAGCCCTATATATAGAGTGAGAGGCCCTGGTCCTCTTCCCAAATATTGAGCAGGAAGGGCGCCAACAATTGGCCATTTTGAAGGGGAACATCTAGTACACTTATCCTGACTAAAGTTGGTCTTCGGCTGCCAAAGACTCTGACGATGACGCCGTCTTGGGCTCCACGGTGACTTCCATCCTGCCGCTCTGCTGGTCTTGGTCTTGTTGCACCGAAATGGTAGCCTTTGCCTGATGCCTTGGCCTGTGCTTGCTCCCTTTGCACCAAAGGGGAAACAAGGACACTGCGCAGGCCGGCGCCCGCCTGGCCTTGGTCATCATGCCTTGCGTCACGGGCAGCTCATGAGATACCCCCTGCCTTGATCTCTCCACCTCCTCACGAGCCTACCTAACGAGGCTGCTCCTGGGGAAGCTTCCCGTCGTCCGCCCCGCGAGGCTTGGCCCCTCGCGAGGGTCTTGAGCTTAAGCTGATGAAGATGGGCCGCACTGGGCCTCGGCTCGAGCCACGCTGCAGGCTGCAGGCAGGCAAGTCTGGGGACCCCCATTCCCAGAACGCTGATAGTATGTCGGATTTCGGGTTCCGGCAGACCCTTGAGGTTTGAACTCTGGGGTGCGCGCGGAGATCTCTCTCCCACCAACTTACGTCTCGAAGCCTCGCAAAGAATCTAGGCTAGCAAGATGAACACACAAGGGACACGAGATTTATACTGGTTCAAGCCACCATTGTGGTGTAATATCCTACTCCAGTGTGTGGTGTGGTGGATTGCCTCAGGGGCTGATGATGAACAGTACAAAGGAAGAACAGCCTCGCGAGGGGTGTTCTTGTGGTGGTGTTGTCCCTTTGGAGGGGTCGATTCCAGATGCCTCTATACTATGGTGGCTAGCCCTATATATAGAGTGAGAGGCCCTAGTCCTCTTCCCAAATATTGAGCGGGAAGGGCGCCAACAATTGGCCATTTTGAAGGGGAACATCTAGTACACTTATCCTGACTAAAGTTGGTCTTCGGCTACCAAAGACTCTGACGATGATGCTGTCTTGGGCTCCACGGTGACCTCCGTCTTGTCGCGCTACTGGTCTTGGTCTTGTTGCACCGAAATGGTAGCCTTTGCATGATGCCTTGGCCTGTGCTTGCTCCCTTTGCACCAAAGGGGAAACAAGGACACTGCGCAGGCCGGCGCCCGCCTGGCGCTCGCCTAGCCTTGATCGTCATGGCTTGCGTCACGGGCACCTCGCAAGATACCCCCTGCCTTGATCTCTCCGCCTCCTCGCGAGCCTGCCTGAAGAGGCTGCTCCTGAGGAAGCTTCCCGTCGTCCGCCCCATGAGGCTTGGCCCCTTGCGAGGGTCTTGAGCTTGAGCTGATGAAGGTGGGCCGCATTGGGCCTCGGTTCGAGCCACGTCGTAGGCCGCAGGCACGCAAGTCTGGGGACCCCCGTTCCCAAAACGCCGACAACTAGCGGGTGTCAGTTTCTCCAACTTTAGTTGAACCGAGTGTGGCTACGCCCGGTCCTTGAGAAGGTTAAAACAACACTAACTTGACGAACTATCATTGTGGTTTTGATGCGTAGGTAAGAACGGTTCTTGCTCAGCCCGTAGCAGCCACGTAAAATTTGCAACAACAAAGTAGAGGACATCTAACTTGTTTTTGCAGGGCATGTTGTGATGTGATATGGTCAAGACGTGATGCTATATTTTATTGTATGAGATGATCATGTTTTGTAACCGAGTTATCGGCAACTGGTAGGAGCCATATGGTTCTCACTTTATTGTATGAAATGCAAACGCCCTGTAATTGCTTTACTTTATCACTAAGAAGTAGCAATAGTCGTAGAAGCAATAGATGGTGAAACGACAACGATGCTACGATGGAGATCAAGGTATCGCGCCGGTGACGATGGTGATCACGACGGTGCTTCGGAGATAGAGATCACAAGCACAAGATGATGATGGCCATATCATATCACTTATATTGATTGCATGTGATGTTTATCCTTTATGCATCTTATCTTGCTTTGATTGACGGTAGCATTTTAAGATGATCTCTCACTTATCAAGAAGTGTTCTCCCTGAGTATGCACCGTTGCAAAAGTTCTTCGTGCTGAGACACCACGTGATGATCGGGTGTGATAGGCTCTACATTCAAATACAACGGGTGCAAAACAGTTGCACACGCGGAATACTCGGGTTAAACTTGACGAGCCTAGCATATACAGATATGGCCTCGGAACACGGGGACCCAAAGGTCGAACGTGAATCATATAGTAGATATGATCAACATAGTGATGTTCACCATTGAAAACTACTCCATCTCACGTGATGATCGGACATGGTTTAGTTGATTTGGATCACGTGATCACTTAGATGACTAGAGAGATGTCTGTCTAAGTGGGAGTTCCTTAGTAATATGATTAATTGAACTTAAATTTATCATGAACTTAGTACCTGATAGTTTTTTGCTTGTCTATGTTTGTTGTAGATAGATGGCTCGTGTTGTTGTTCCATTGAATTTTAATGCGTTCCTTGAGAAAGCAAAGTTGAAAGATGATGGTAGCAATTACACGGACTGGGTCCATAACTTGAGGATTATCCTCATTGCTGCATAGAAGAATTACGTCCTGGAAGCACCGCTAGGTGCCAAACCTGCTGCACGAGCAACACCAGATGTTATGAACGTCTAGCAGAGCAAAGCTGATGACTACTCGATAGTTCAGTGTGCCATGCTTTACGGCTTAGAACCGGGACTTCAATGACGTTTTGAATGTCATGGGGCATATGAGATGTTCCAGGAGTTGAAGTTAATATTTCAAGCAAATGCCCGGATTGAGAGATATGAAGTCTCCAATAAGTTCTACAGCAGCAAGATGGAGGAGAATAGTTCTGTCAGTGAGCATATACTCAGAATGTCTGGGTATAATAATCACTTGATTCAACTAGGAGTTAATCTTCCGGATGATAGCGACATTGACAGAATTCTTCAATCACTGCCACCAGGCTACAAGAGCTTCGTGATGAACTATAATATGCAAGGGATGGATAAGACAATTCCCGAGCTCTTTGCAATGCTAAAGGCCGCGGAGGTAGAAATCAAAAAGGAGCATCAAGTGTTGATGGTCAATAAGACCACCAGTGTCAAGAAGAAGGGCAAAGGGAAAAAGAATGGGAACTTCAAGAAGAACAACAAACAAGTTGCTACAAGAGAAGAAACCCAAGTCTGGACCTAAGCCTGAGACTGAGTGCTTCTACTGCAAGCAGACTGGTCACTAGAAGCGGAACTGCCCCAACTATTTGGCGGATAAGAAGGATGGCAAGGTGAACAAAGGTATATGTGATATGCATATTATTGATGTGTACCTTACTAATGCTCGTAGTAGCACCTGGGTATTTGATACTGGTTATGTTGCTAATATTTGCAACTCGAAACAGGGACTACGGATTAAGCAAAGATTGGCTAAGGACGAGGTGACGATGCGCGTGGGAAATGGTTCCAAAGTCGATGTGATCGCGGTCGGCACACTACCTCTACATCTACCTTCGGGATTAGTTTTAGACCTGAATAATTGTTATTCGGTGCCAGCGTTGAGCATGAACATTATATCTGGATCTTGTTTGATGCGAGACGGTTATTCATTTAAATCATAGGATAATGGTTGTTCTATTTATATGAGTAATATCTTTTATGGTCATGCACCCTTGAAGGTTGGTCTATTTTTATTAAATCTCGATAGTAGTGATACACACATTCATAATGTTGAAGCCAAAAGATGCATAGTTGATAATGATAGTGCAACTTATTTGTGGCACTGCCGTTTGGGTCATATTGGTGTAAAGCGCATGAAGAAACTCCATACAGATGGACTTCTGGAATCACTTGATTATGAATAACTTGGTACTTGCGAACCGTGCCTCATGGGCAAGATGACTAAAATGCCGTTCTCCGGAACTATGGAGCGAGCAACTGATTTGTTGGAAATCATACATACCGATGTGTGTGGTCCAATGAATGTTGTGGCTCGCGGCGGGTATCGTTATTTTCTCACCTTCACAGATGATTTGAGCAGATATGGGTATATCTACTTAATGAAACACAAGTCTGAAACATTTGAAAAGTTCAAAGAATTTCAGAGTGTAGTGGAAAATCATCGTAACAAGAAAATAAAGTTTCTACGATCGGATCGTGGAGGAGAATATTTGAGTTATGAGTTTGGTTTACATTTGAAACAATGCGGAATAGTTTCGCAACTCACGCCACCAGGAACACCACAGCGTAATGGTGTGTCTGAATGTTGTAATCGTACTTTACTAGATATGGTGCGATCTATGATGTCTCTTACTGATTTACCGCTATCGTTTTGTGGTTATGCTTTAGAGACGGTCGCATTCACGTTAAATAAGGCACCATCAAAATCCGTAGAGACGACACCTTATGAACTGTGGTTTGGCAAGAAACCAAAGTCGTCGTTTCTTAAAGTTTGGGGCTGCGATGCTTATGTGAAGAAACTTCAACCAGATAAGCTCGAACCCAAATCAGAGAAATGTGTCTTCATAGGATACCCAAAAGAGACTATTGGGTACACCTTCTATCACAGATCTGAAGGCAAGACTTTTGTTGCTAAATTCGGATCCTTTCTAGAGAAGGAGTTTCTCTTGAAAGAAGTGAGTGGGAGGAAAGTAGAACTTGATGAGGTAACTGTACCTGCTCCCTTATTGGAAAGTAGTTCATCACAGAAACCAGTTCCTGTGACAACTACACCAATTAGTGAGGAAGCTAACGATATTGATCATGAAACTTCAGATCAAGTTACTACCGACCTCATAGGTCAACCAGAGTAAGATCCGCACCAGAGTGGTACGGTAATCCTATTCTGGAAGTCATGTTACTTGACCATAAAAAACCTATGAACTATGAGGAAGCGATGATGAGCCCAGATTCCGCAAAATGGCTTGAGGCCATGAAATCTGAGATGGGATCCATGTATGAGAACAAAGTATGGACTTTCATTGACTTGCCCGATGATCGGCAAGCCATCGAGAATAAATGGATCTTCAAGAAGAAGACTGTCGCTGATGGTAATGTAACTGTCTACAAAGCTTGACTTGTTGCAAAAGGTTTTCGACAAGTTCAAGGGGTTGACTACGATGAGACTTTCTCACCCGTAGCGATGCTTAAGTCTGTCCGAATCATGTTAGCAATTGCCGCATTTTATGATTATGAAATATGGCAAATGGATGTCAAAACTGCGTTCCTGAATGGATTTCTGGAAGAAGAGTTGTATATGATGCAACCAGAAGGTTTTGTCAATCCAAAAGGTGCTAACAAAGTGTGCAAGCTCCAGCAATCCATTTATGGACTGGTGCAAGCCTCTCGGAGTTGGAATAAATGCTTTGATAGTGTGATCAAAGCATATGGTTTTATGCAGACTTTTGGAGAAGCATGTATTTACAAGAAAGTGAGTGGGAGCTCTGTAGCATTTTTGATATTATATGTAGATGACATATTATTAATTGGAAATGATATAGAATTTCTGGATAGCATAAAGGGATACTTGAATAAAAGTTTTTCGATGAAAGACCTCGGTAAAGCTGTTTACATATTGGGCATAAAGATCTATAGAGATAGATCAAGACACTTAATTGGATTTTCACAAAGCACATACCTTGATAAAGTTTTGAAAAAGTTCAAAATGGATCAGGCAGAGAAAGGGTTCTTGCCTGTATTACAAGGTGTGAAGTTGAGTCAGACTCAATGCCCGACCACAGCAGAAGATAGAGAGAAAATGAAAGATGTTCCCTATGCTTCAGCCATAGGCTCTATCATGTATGCAATGTTGTGTACCAGACCTGACGTATGCTTAGCAATAAGTTTGGCAGGGAGGTACCAAAGTAATCCAGGAGTGGATCACTGGACAGCGATCAAGAACATCCTGAAATACCTGAAAAGGACTAAGGATATGTTTCTCATTTATGGAGGTGACAAAGAGCTAGTCGTAAATGGTTACGTCGATGCAAGCTTTGACACTGATCCGGACGATTCTAAATCGCAAACTGGATACGTGTTTACATTGAACGGTGGAGCTGTCAGTTGGTGCAATTCTAAACAAAGCATCGTAGCGGGATCTACATGTGAAGCGGAGTACATAGCTGCTTCGGAAGCAGTAAATGAAGGAGTCTGGATGAAGGAGTTCATATCCGATCTAGGTGTTGTACCTAGTGCATCGGGTCCAATGAAAATCTTTTGTGACAATACTGGTGTAATTGCCTTGGCAAAGGAATCCAGATTTCACAAGAGAACCAAGCACATCAAGAGACACTTCAACTCCATCCGGGACCAAGTCCAGGTGGGAGACATAGAGATTTGCAAGAAACATACGGATCTGAATGTTGCAGACCCGTTGACTAAGCCTCTTCCATGAGCAAAACATGATCAGCACCAAGGCTCCATGGGTGTTAGAATCATTACTGTGTAATCTAGATTATTGACTCTAGTGCAAGTGGGAGACTGAAGGAAATATGCCCTAGAGGCAATAATAAAGTTATTATTTATTTCCTTGTATCATGATAAATGTTTGTTATTCATGCTAGAATTGTATTAACCGGAAACATGATACATGTGGGAATACATAGACAAACTTAATGTCACTAGTATGCCTCTACTTGACTAGCTCATTAATCAAAGATGGTTATGTTTCCTAACCATAGACATGAGTTGTCATTTGATTAATGGGATCACACCATTAAGAGAATGATGTGATTGACATGACCCATTCCGTTAGCTTAGCACTTGATCGTTTAGTATGTTGCTATTGCTTTCTTCGTAACTTATACATGTTCCTACAACTATGAGATTATGCAACTCCCGTTTACCGGAGGAACACTTTGTGTGAAACCAAACATCACAACATAACTGGGTGATTATAAAGGAGCTCTACAGGTGTCACCAAAGGTACATGTTGAGTTGGCGTATTTTGACATTAGGTTTTGCACTCCGATTGTCGGAGAGGTATCTCTGGGCACTCTCGATAATGCACATCACTATAAGCCTTGCAAGCAATGTAGCTAATGAGTTAGTTAAGGAATGATGCATTACGTAACGAGTAAAGAGACTTGCCGGTAACGAGATTAAACTAGGTATTGGGATACCGACGATCGAATCTCGGGCAAGTAACATACCGATGACAAAGGGAACAACGTATGTTGTTATGCGGTTTGACCGATAAAGATCTTCGTAGAATATGTAGGAGCCAATATGAGCATCCAGGTTCCTCTATTGGTTATTGACCGGAAACGTGTCTCGGTCATGTCTACATAGTTCTCGAACACGTAGGGTCCGCATGCTTAAGGTTTCGTTGACAGTTTTATTAAGAGTTTATGAGTTTTGATGTACCTAAGGCTGTTGGAGTCCCGGATGTGATCACGGCCATGACGAGGAGTCTCAAAATGGTCGAGACATAAAGATCGATATATTGGACGACTATATTTGGACATCGGAAAGGTTCTGGGTGAGATTGGGACAATATCGGAGCTCCGGGAGGTTATTGGAACCCCCCGGGAGGTATATGGGCCTTATTGGGCCTTAGTGGAAAGGAGGGGAAAGGAGCAAGGGAGGGGGAGCCCCCCCCCCAAGCCCAATCCGAATTGGGAGGGGGGCCGGGCCCCCTTTCCTTCCTCCCTCCTTCCTCTTCCTTCCCTCTCCTTCTCCTAATAGGAAAGGGGGGAGTCCTACTCCCGGTGGGAGTTGGACTCCCCCCCTAGGGCGCGCCAACCCCCTTGGCCGGCCCCCTCCTCCACTCCTTTATATACGGGGGAGGGGGGCACCCCATATACACAACAATTGATCTCTTGATCTCTTATCCGTGTGCGGTGCCCCCCTCCACCATAGTCCTCCTCGATAATATTGTAGCGGTGCTTAGGCGAAGCCCTGCGACGGTAGAACATCAAGATCGTCACCACACCGTCGTGCTGACAGAACTCTCCCTTGACACTCGGCCAGATCGCAGTTCGAGGGACATCATCAAGCTGAACGTGTGCTAGAACTCGGAGGTGCCGTAGTTTCAGTGCTTGATCAGTCAGGCCGTGAAGATGTACGACTACATCAACCGCGTTGTTCTAACGCTTTCTCTTTTGGTCTATGAGGGTACATAGACGACACTCTCCCCTCTCGTTGCTATGCATCACCATGATCTTGCGTGTGCATAGGATTTTTTTTTGAAATTACTATGTTCCCCAACATGGTTCACATGTGTCAAATGATTCATAATCAAGAGACTTCAAAAGTCCATCTGCATGGAGTTTCTTCATGCGTTTGACACCAATGTGACCAAGGTGGCAGTGCCACATGTATGTGGGACTATCATTATTAACCTTACATCTTTTAGTATTAATACTATGAATATGTGTAACATCACGTTCGAGATTCAATAAGAATAAACCATTGACCAGCGGGGCATGACCATAAAACATATCTCTCAAATAAATAGACAACCATCATTCTCGGATTTAAATGAGTGGCCATCTCGCATCAAACGAGATCTAGATACAATGTTCATGCTCAAAGCTGGCACTAAATAACAATTATTGATTTTTAAAACTAATCCCATAGGTAAATGTAGAGGTAGCGTGCCGACGGCGATCACATCGACCTTGGAACCATTTGCGACGCGCATCGTCACCTCGTCCTTCGCCAGTCTCCGCTTATTCCGCAGCTCCTGTTGTGAGTTACAAATATGAGCAACCGCACCGGTATCAAATACCCAGGAGCTACTACGAGTACTGGTAAGGTACACATCAATAACATGTATATCACATATACCTTTGGTGTTGCCGGCCTTCTTGTCTGCTAAATACTTGGGGCAGTTCCACTTCCAGTGACCATTTCCCTTGCAATAAAAGCACTGAGTCTCGGGCTTGGGTCCATTGTTTGGCTTCTTCCCGGCAACTGATTTACCGGGCGCGGCAACTCCCTTGCCGTCCTTCTTGAAGTTCTTTTTACCCTTGCCCCTTTTGAAACTAGTGGTCTTATTCACCATCAACACTTGATTTTCCTTTTTGATTTCCACCTCCGCTGATTTCAGCATTGAATATAACTCAGGAATGGACTTCTCCATCCCCTGCATATTGTAGTTCATCACAAAGCTCTTTTAGCTAGGTGGGAGCGACTGGAGGATCCTGTCAATGACCGAGTCATCTGGGAGATTAACTCCCAACTGAGACAAACTGTTGTGTAACCCGGACATAGTGAGTATATGCTCACTGACAGAACTGTTTTCCTCCATCTTACAACTGTAGAACTTGTCGGAGACTTCATATCTCTCGACCCGGGCATGACCTTGGAAAACCATTTTCAGCTCTTGGAACATCTCATATGCTCTGTGCTGCTCAAAACGCTTTTGGAGCCCCGATCTAAGCTGTAAAGCATGCCGCATTGAACCAGGAAGTAATCATCACTACGCGACTGCCAGGCATTCATAACGTCTTGAGTTGTTGGGAAAATGGGTGCTTCACCTAGCGGTGCTTCTAGGACATATGCTTTCTTGGCAGCTATGAGGATGATCCTCAAGTTCCGGACCCAGTCCGTATAGTTGCTACCATCGTCTTTTAGCTTGGTTTTCTCTAGGAATGCGTTGAAGTTGAGGGAAACATTAGCGTGGGCCATTTGATCTACAAGACATATTGCAAAGATTTTAGACTATGTTCATGATAATTAAGTTCATCTAATCAAATTATTTAATGAACTCCCACTTAGATAGACATCCCTCTAGTCATCTAAGTGATATATGATCCGAGTCAACTAGGCCGTGTTCGATCATCACGTGAGACGGACTAGTCATCATCGGTGAACATCTTCATGTTGATCGTATCTACTATACGACTCATGTTCGACCTTTCGGTCTCTTGTGTTCAGAGGCCATGTCTGTACATGCTAGGCTCGTCAAGTCAACCTAAGTGTTTTGCATGTGTAAATTTGGCATACACCCGTTGTATGCGAATGTTAGAATCTATCACACCCGATCATCACGTGGTGCTTCGAAACAACAAACTTTTGCAATAGTGCATAGTTAGGGGGAACACTTTCTTGAAATTTTATGAGGGATCATCTTATTTATGCTACCATCGTTCTAAGCAAATAAGATATAAACATGACAAACATCACATGCAAATCATAAAGTGACATGATATGGCCAATATCATTTTGCGCCTTTGATCATCATCTTCGAGGCACGGCATGATCACCTTCGTCACCGACATGACACCATGATCTCCATCATCATGATCTCCATCATCATGTCTTCATGAAGTTGTCTCGCCAATTATTACTTCTACTTCTATGGCTAACGGTTAGCAATAAAGTAAAGTAATTACATGGTGTTATCATTGACACGCAGGTCATACAATAAATTAAGACAACTCCTATGGCTCCTGGCGGTTGTCATACTCATCGACATGCAAGTCGTGATTCCTATTACAAGAATATGATCAATCTCATACATCACATATCATTCATCACATTCTTTTGGCCATATCACATCACATAGCATACCCTGCAAAAACAAGGTAGACGTCCTCTAATTGTTGTTGCATGTTTTACGTGGTTGTTATGGGTTTCTAGCACTTACCTACGCAAAAGCCACAACGGTGATATGCCAATTGCTATTTACCCTTCATAAGTACCCTTTTCATCGAATCTGATCCAACTAAAGTGGGAGAGACTGGCACCCGCTAGCCACCTTTATGCAACAAGTGCATGTCAGTCAGTGGAACCTGTCTCACATAAGCATACGTGTAAGGTCGGTCCGGGCAGCTTCATCCCACAATACCGCCGAAACAAGATAGGACTAGTAACGGTAAGCAAATTGAACAAACCAACGCCCATAACTACTTGTGTTCTACTCGTGCATAGAATCTACGCAATAGACCTAGCTCATGATGCCATCGTTGGGGAACGTAGCAATAATTAAAAAAATTCTATGCATCACCAAGATCAATCTATGGAGATTCTAGCAACAAGAGAAGGGGGAGGATGAGCATATTCATACCTTTGAAGATCACTAAGCAAAAGCGTCACTAGAACGCAGATGAGGGAGTCGTACTCGTGGTGGTTCACATCACGGAAGATCTGATCTAACACTAAACGGACGGCGCCTCCGTGTTCAACACACGTACAGACCGGGGACGTCTCCTCCTTCTTGAACCAGCAAGGGGAGAGGAGAAGTTGAGGGAGAGCTCCGGCAGCATGACGGCATGGTGGAGGAACTTGCAGTTCTCCGGCAGGGCTTTGCCAAGCACTACGGAGGAGGAGGTGGAGTTGGAGAGGGGGAGGGCTGCGCCAGGGGAAGGGTATGGCAGCCCTCCCATCCCCCACCCCACTATTTATAGGGGAAAGGGGAGAGGGGGCCGGTCAAGGGGGAGCTTGCCCCCCAAGTTGGTGGGAGGCGCCCCCACCCCCTAGGGTTTTCAACCCTAGGCGCCTTGGGCCCTTGGGGGCGCACCAGCCCACTAGGGGGCTGGTTCCCACCCTTGTTCAGCCCATTTAGTCCCCCATGGCAGGTGGACCCACCCGGTGAACCCCCGGACACCTTTCGGTGGTCATGGTACAATACCGGTAACCCCCAAAATTATTCCAGTGACTGAAACTGGACTTCCCATATATAAATATTTACCTTCGGAACTCCTCGTGACGTCCGGGATCTCATCCGGGACTCCGAACAACATTCGGTAACCGCATACTAAATCCCATAACAACTCTAGCATCATCGAACCTTAAGTGTGTAGACCCTACGGATTCGGGAATCATGCAGACATGACCGAGACAGCTCTCCGGCCAATAACTAACAGCGGGATTTGGATACCCATGTTGGCTCCCACATGTTCCACGATGATCTCATCGGATGAACCACGATGTCGGGGATTCAATCAATCCCGTATACAATTCCCTTTGTCAATCGGTACGTTACTTGCCCGAGATCCGATCGTCGGTATTCCAATACCTCGTCCAATCTCGTTACCGGCAAGTCACTTTACTCGTTCCGTAATGCATGATCCCGTGAATGACTCCTTAGTCACATTGGGCTCATTATGATGATGCATTACCGAGTGGGCCCAGAGATACCTCTCCATCATACGGAGTGACAAATCCCAGTCTCGGTTCATGCCAACCCAACAGATACTTTCGAAGATACCTGTAGTGTACCTTTATAGCCACCCAGTTACGTTGTGACGTTTGGTACACCCAAAGCATTCCTATGGTATCGATAGTTGCACAATCTCATGGTCTAAGGAAATGATACTTCACATTAGAAAAGCTTTTAGCAAACGAACTACACGATCTTGTGCTATGCTTAGGATTGGGTCTTGTCCATCACATCATTCTCCTAATGATGTGATCCTGTTATCAATGACATACAATGTCCATGGTCAGGAAACCATGACCATCTATTGATCAACGAGCTAGTCAACTAGAGGCTCACTAGGGACATGTTGTGGTCTATGTATTCACACATGTATTATGGTTTCCGGTCAATACCATTATAGCATGAACAATAGACAATTATCATGAACAAGGAAATATAATACTAACCATTTTATTATTGCCTCTAGGGCATGTTTCCAACAGGTTCCCCTTCTGTCACTGGGATCAAGCACCATAAGATCGAACCGATCACAAAGCACCTCTTCCCATGGCAAGAAAAATCGATCTAGTCGGCCTAACTAAACCAAAGATTATAAGAAGAAATACGAGGCTATAAGTAATCATGCATACAAGAGATCAAAAGACTCAAATAACTTTCATGGATAAAAACATAGATCTGATCATAAACTCAAAGTTCATCGGATCCCAACAAACATATCGCAAAAAAGAGTTACATCAAATAGATCTCCAAGAGACCATTGTATTGAGAATCAAAAGAGAGAGAGGAAGCCATCTAGCTACTAACTACGGACCTGTAGGTCTACAATGAACTACTCACGCATCATCAGAGAGGCACCAATGAGGATGATGAACCCCTCCGTGATGGTTTCTAGATTGGATATGTCGTTTCTGGAACTTACGACAGCTGGAATTGTTTTTCGTCGACTCCCCTAGGGTTTCTGGAATATTGGGGTATTTCTAGAGTAAAGAGGTGGTGCGGGAGGCGGCCGGGGTGGGCAGAACCCACCTAGGCGCACCTGGGCCCCCAGGCGTGCCCTGGTGGGTTGTGCTCCCGTCGGAGCCCCCCTCAGGTACTTTCTTGGCCCATCGTGTGTGTTCTAGTCCAGAAAAATCACCAAAAAGTTTTGCTGCGTTTGAACTCCGTTTGGTATTGATTTTCTGCGAAGTAAAAAACAAGCAAAAAACAGCAACTAGCACTAAGCACTATGTCAATAGGTTAGTATCAAAAAATGATATAAAGTTGCTATAAAATGATTGTAAAACATCCAAGAATGATAATATAACAGCATGGAACAATCAAAAATTATAGATACGTTGGAGACGTATCAATCACTAACCCTCCTTCATCACCAATTCCATGATGATCCCCACTAGGAGTGAGTAATTCCTTCGTAGGCTCACTGATCAGTGAGGAGTTGGATGAGATTCATCATGTAATCGAGTTAGTTTTGTTAGGGCTTGATCCCTAGTATCCACTAGCTATGTTCTGAGATTGATGTTGCTATGACTTTTCTATGCTTAATGCTTGTCACTAGGGCCCGAGTGCCATGATTTCATATCTGAACCGTTTATGTTTTTACCATTATATCTATGTTCTAGATTCGATCTTGCAAGTCATATTCACCTATAATGTGTTATGATCAGTAAACCCCAGTGTGACAGTAATTGGGATACTTTTCGGTGATGATCGTAGTTTGAGGAGTTCATGTATTCACTATGTGTTGATGTTTTGTTCCGGTTCTTTATTAAAAGGAAGCCTTAATATCCCTTAGTTTCCTTATGGACCCCTGCTGCCACGGGAGGGTAGGACAAAAGATGGCATGCAAATTCTTTTCCATAAGCATGTATAACTATTTACGAAATACATGCCTACATTATATTTATGAACTAGAGTTAGTTCTTTATCGTCCTAGGTTATGACTGGTATATGATGAATATCATCCAACAAATGCACCGATCCAATGCCTATGAGTTTTCCACATATTGCTCTTGCTAAGTTACTATTGCTATTGCTACTATTACAACTGCTACAAAACTGTTACTGTTGTTACCCTTACCACTGCTATTGTTACCACTACTATCAAAACTATCATATTACTGTGCTACTGATCACTTTGCTGCAGATATTTAATCTCCAGGTGTGTTTGAATTGACAACTCAACTGCTAGTACTTACAAATATTCTTTGGCTTCCCTTGTGCCGAATCTATAAATTTGGGTTGAATACTCTACCCTCGAAAACTGTTGCGATCCTCTATACTTGTGGGTTATCAGAGCTCTCTGGCTCCGCCCCACACACAAGCGCCCATTTCGCCGACAGGAGCAACGGACCAGAGCCCCACATCAACAGCGCGCTCCCTTCATCAATGAGCGCTCTGCTTCTTCTCCCTGTACCTCGCAGGGATCCAGCTCCGTATCACGCGCCGGTCGATCAACTGTACGTTGTCATAGACATTGGTGAGATTTTTCTGCTCGATTCCTCTCCCATAATGGTCTTCGTTTTGGCTAAAATTGCAGTGGGCTGTGTATTTTTGCAGCCATGGTAATTTGTGTGGTGGTTTTTGCCATGAAATTGCAGTGGATAATGTGTGTGTTTTTGCAGCCATGGCAACTTTTGTTGTGGACTTACCATGAACATTTTAGTGGCTAGTGCATGTAGGTTGTCACAGCACATGGTATTTGTTGAATTGTTTTGTATATTTTAGGTCCATGTCAATTTTGAGGCGAATATTGATGTATATCATGGCCATTTTGCCATGTAGCACGGCAACATCATTTTGTTGCAGCCATGGAAATTTTGGTAGTGGGATTGCCATGAACATTTAGTACTTAGTGCATGTATGTTGTCACGGGACATGAAATCTGTTGAAATTTTTTTTAGGTCCATGGTAATTTTGAAGCGAAAACAGATCTTCATCATGGCCATTTTGCCATGTAGCATGGCAACATCATTTTTAGTATTCGGGTGGGAATCGTCAAATTGAAATGCTGGCAATTTCTTACAAATTGAAACTTGGTCTCATGGTCATGACATATTTGTCTTGGGGTGACATTTGTTATAGTACACTCATGGAAACTTTTATTACAAACCGGAACCTTTTTTTATCCAACTTTGATGGCAACTCTAAACAAACTAGTGTGTCCTCATGATGTGTTTTTCAACATAACGACAAGTAGTGTCTTTTGCATCATGATATGTTTTAATATACACGATTTTGCCGTGATGTGTTTTGGCATAGCTGTGTGTGTGTGTGTGTGTGTGTGTGTGTGTGTGTGTGTGTGTTTTGCCTTGACCTTTTTATGTTTTGTGTTCTCTGGTTTGTAGCTATGTTTTTATCCCATGGCAAAAGTTTCTTTTTTTGATAATTTCTTAATTCTTTGGTCTATGGGCTCATGGAAAACATAGTGAAAAAAACATGTTTACTTCTAATAACACATGGCATTTTTGGTTTGATGACACATTTTCTGCAAGTTAGTTTCATTACCCATGGCAACTTTTGGACATGTCCACTTCCAAAACGTAACTACAATTGCCATGTACCATCTACATTTTCTTTCTAGGGAGCAAAACCCTTTATAGTCCACAATTGTTAAAGGAACATTTTCTCTCCTAGTTTTTGCCATGTGCAAACTGATATTCTTGGTAAATTAATATGGTAAATAAAAAGCAATTTGCCAAGACAAAAATGTTTCATGTCGAATTTTTACAATTGTCCATGGCAAATTTATTTTATGCATCATGGAATTTTCAGTGCATGGACCATGTCAAATTTTTGTAACAAAGGCATGGCAGAATTATTTCTTTTTTCAACATGGCAAGTTTAGTTTTATAACAATGGCAATTTTTAATTTATAGCCCTAGCAATTTTAGTTTTATAGCCATGGCAAATTTTACTTTACAACCATGGCAACTTTACCTTGTTTTTGCCATGGCAAATTCTTTTACCTTTACATACATGGCATTTTTCCTTTTTTTACATACACGACAACTTTTTTACTTTTACTTTTGCTCGTGGCAACTTTTCTTTTTTTTCTTGCCATGGCAAATTAACTTATTACATCCATGGGAAATTTTACTTTTTATTTCCCATGCCAATTTTTTAATCCACATTTTTTGTGTCTTCGTGTTTATAATAAAATATCATGGCAATCAAATTAACTTTTATTTTTTCCATGGCAATTTTTAATTTTTTTGCCATAGCAAATTTACTTTAATTGACACGACAATGTTACCTAAATCGCCATGGCAACTTTTACTTTTTTTTGCCATGTCAAATTTACCTTAATTGACATGGCAAATTTACTTTCGCCATGGAATTTTTTTACTTTTATTGCCATGCAAAATTTTACTTTATTTTTGGCATGCCAAATTTACATAAATCGTCATGGCAAATATTTTTACTTTATTGCCATGGCAATTTTACTTTTTATTGCCATGGAAATTTTACATTTTTTTGCCATGGCAATCTTAATTCAAATAAGATGGCAAATTTACATTTCCGGAGCATGGAAAATTAAAAATTATACTATGTAGCATGGTATTCTAACTCGTGTAACCATGGCAATTTTTAATTTATTCTCATGGCAAAATTTACTTTAATTTTGCCATGGTAAAATGTACACTATTTCCACCATAGTAAATACTGATATTCACATGGCAAAAATTTTGTTTAACTTTTTGTGTAATCTAGTGGTACGGGGCCATGGCGATTATTATTGTATGCATCACGGGAATTACTTTTTGCCATGGTATTTTTGATTTTTTTTTGTCATGGCAGCTTTGCCGTGCTTTTTCTTAGGAATCAAAATATGTTGTAAACCTTCCCGTTTGTAAAATTATATCATGGCAAATCATAAAACAGTTTGGTCAAACTCGAATGGCATTTTTTGGAATTTTCGCTGGTATTTTTCTGCTTCTAAATTTGATGACATTTTTTCGTAGTACATCAAAAACTAGTCTTTTTATTTGTCAGAGAAAGAGAAAAATATGTGGGCTTCTTCTTTTGTTTTGCTATTGGGATTTTTTTCTTTTTGTTTTACATTAGAAAGGAAAGGCCTTGTAGGGGCCTGGGAGGGCGTTCGTGATTTCGATCCTCTCCTCCCGAAGGAAAGCATTCGTGAGGGGGGAACCCTCGTACCAAACTGTTCGTTCGGTCTGGGAAGTCCCCAGACGAAACGTTCAGGAAATATCGGTGTCCTAATTTTAATTCTTTACTGTGACTACACCACAGGTCAGAAGTTTGATCCCCCATGTTTTTTTTTTTAGTGCTGTTTGATCCCCCATGTGAGCGCCTACTTTTTGCCTCTTCCTGCAAGGACTGTCTAGGCCGGCTACCAGCGTGTGGGCTGAGGCCCAGACGCGTGCCGAGGCCCAATGGAGCGATCTTGGGCGAGGCGTATGAAACTAAGTCTGTTCGCTCAAGAAAAAATCCCAATGAAAGTTGAGGCCCAGGCGCATGTCGAGGACAACTGGAGCGATCTTGAGCGAGGCGTATGAAACTGAGTCTGTTCGCTCAAGAAAAAATCCCAATGAAACGAACGTTATATTACACGATACATTGTTACTTATTACGGATGTAAACTGATCGGGTCAGATTAGTTAATGTGTTCCCATATTATTTATCATATTTTTTGGGTCCGAATAACTGCCACACGTGTGGCGTCGATAGACGGGGATCGGCCCGCACGACCACGTCCGAGCGCACAAAAGCACGGCCTGCACGTCCGGTGTGTGGCAACCCCGCTCGCACTGCCCCGTCCGGGCCAGAAGACCGGATGCCCGCACGACCCAGCCGATCCACGCCTCCGATCCATCCCCTCTCTCGTACGCCGCCATCGTCCCCCACCTCTCGAACCCCGACATCCGTCGCCGGCCATCCCTGGTTGCCATGGCAACCAGGGCAGATCCGTAGGGCGCTCCGACCCCAAACCACACCCTAACCCTTCCCATCCCCAGCCGCCCACTCCAATCCAGCCCTCCAGACACGATCAACTAAAACCAGGTGAAAATTCTCGATCTCGTCCTTCCCTCTCATCCTTAAGGCTGAAAATCTCCCGATCTTGTACTGGGTCCATACTATAGGGGTAGAACACTGCATGGTTCGTTGTATATTCGCAATTGCCAGGCAGAATACACCAGATCTGCCATGTACTACGTTTGAGGTTAACTTAGGTGCCTAGTTTAGGCACTTAAGTAGTTGGATATGAAATGGATGAGTAGGAATCCCTAAAAAAGGGCAGGAAGGACGATTTTTTGAATGAAGAGGGTGGGAAAAAATAATTGCCACTTGTGTGTAACGACAGTTGCCGCTTGTGTATGATGACAATTGCCACCTATTTTGACCTGTTGCTTGCCATCCCTATCTTCCATGTGCAAGCAGCAGAAGAATACAAATTCTTGTGGATTATTGATGCCTTTTTGATCATCCAGTGATTGAGGAACATGTCGGAAAAGAATCTAGACGCGGAAAGGATGAATCGCGAAGGTGGCGTTGATGCTTGGGGTTCTCAAAGGCCAGAAACACCGCCTTGGGATGCAGCAGAGTATAGTCAACTCATCTCTGCAGGGCCGTTGCTGCCACTACTAGAACAGTATGCAGGCGTAGGTATGATGCGTGGTAACAAAAAGAAGAGAGCAGTTGCCAACTTCGCAACGATGAAGATGACATTCTACTTATGTCCTACACTCCCATTTTTTTGCAGGTTCTTATGACCAAAACACTCTCAGGGGGGCCCCATGGCAAGTTCAGTCACAAGGCGCTAACACTGACATATTTACGGGCAACCAACCTCAACTAGCTAGCATGGCTAATCAAGGTAATGCAAAACCAAAAAAAACACATACTGCTGTGGACGTGAAAAATGGACATGCAAAAGAACTGGCAAGAGGACTCACGAGTTATCACGGGTGAAAATGCAGGGCCTTCATGCAGCACGTGGCATCAGCCAGCACCCATGTACCTATCATCGACGTCATACACAGGTCAGTCCATAAAAAAAGTGAAGTTGCGGATGTTCAATTAGCAGAAGGGGCATAGTTGGCAGCTCCAAATTGCCATGACTGGACTTCTACAATTGCCATGAATTTAAAACTACATTTGCCATCCCTGGACAACTGTTGTTGCCATCAGTGGACACTTGCAGTTGCCATGGAGAAACAACTGCAGTTGCCATGCCAGAGCAACTACAGTTGCCATGTCATCGCAACTGCAGTTGCCATGGAGGAACAACTGCGGTTGCCATGCCGATGCAACTATAGTTGCCATGCCAGTAAAACTGCAGTTGCCACATCAGGGGCGACTGCAGTTGCCGTGCTAGCACAAACTGCAAATTGCCATGAATTGACCAACCACTACTATGCTTACAGCGTATTACGCTGGTGGTGACACGGCAATCGTCCCGTGGCAAGCTTCACAAATTGCAGGTGGAGCACGACATTTTGGTGTCACAGACCACACAAGATGGCCAAATGCAGCACAACAAGGTAAGGAAAAAAATTGAACCACAAAAAACATCACTACATTTGTTGTTTGTAGTTTTTTGTAGGCAAAACAATAGTTGCCATGTTTGTTGAACAGTACCTGCCATGACTGGACACCTACAGCTGCCACACATGTCCACACGCAGTCTCACGGCTTGCTGTTTGAAAAAATGTCGTGCCAAATCAATCGAAGATGGTGTGATCCGTTGTGGTAGACATCTTATTCAACCAAAAAATCTTACTCTCGTGCTTGTTTTTTCTATTACAGAACCTACAACTACAGTGAACAGCGGTGCGGGGACATCTACTGCGGGGAGCTCTTAGCGCACGGAAGACGCGTTCCACCAGCCAGCAGACTGTCATGCCACAAACAATTTCGAGTCAGAGTCGGGAATGGCAATCATTCCAGCAATGCCGACGAGCACCCCTTTGAACACAAGCACTAGCAACACTCGAGTAGATGGAACTGCCGCCGATACTGAAGCGAATGATGAAACTGATGACGACGCACAAGAGGATGAAGATGGTGGGCAATCCGAGATCGTGGTACCTCAGCCACCATACATTGGGCAGAGATTTGGATCGTTCGCAGAAGCAAAGGAATACTACCAGGCATACACAAAGTTCCATGGATTTGCGGTCAACACCGAGTACCATAGGAAAATTAAGAAAACTAATGAGTACAGCAGAGGTGAGATGAGGTGCCACAAGGCACGGAGGAACAAGAAGGGGAAAGGTGTTGCGCCTGTCGTTCCGGAACGAAAGAGAGGCATCATTCTCAAGATGGGGTGCCCTGTCCGGTGTAAGCTAAACGTAGATGGAGCAACATGGGTGGTCAATGAGTATTTTGACGAGCACAACCACAAACTCATAAAGAAGTTTGACCTGGTGAAATTTCTGACCGCCCACAGAAGGTTCACCCCCGTCGAAAGGAAATTCATAAAGCTGCTACATGATTGTAACGTCGGTCCATCAAGAATGGTACAGATACTATCTCTCATCCACAGCAAAAAAGGGACTCTGAGTAGCATGCCGTACATACCAGCTGACGTCACAAACCTACAGGCCAAGTACCATAGAGAGAGCAAGTTGGCAGACATAGAGGCCACAATAGCCTACTTCGATGCGAAAGCAAAGGAAGATCCAGATTTCTTCTACAGGATAAGGTTGGACGATGAGGACCGTGTCAGGAACATGTATTGGGTGGATGGTGCTGCAAGGAGAGCCTACAAACATTTCCGAGATTGCATTTCATTCGACGCGACGTACCTCACCAATATGTACAAGATGCCATGCGCTCCATTCATAGGAATAAATAACCACAATCAGTCGTTGCAGTTCGGATGCGGCCTCGTCCGGAACGAAGACACAGATGGGTACGTTTGGCTGTTCAAGACCTTCTTGGAGTACATGGATGGACTTGCTCCGATGAACATAATAACGGACCAAGATTTCAGCATGCGTGCAGGCATAGAGGAGGTCTTTCCGTTGGCAGTGCACAGGCACTGCAGGTGGCACATTATAAAGAAGGCTGAGGAGACGCTAGGACCGTTCTTTGCCGACCGTCCAGAGCTGCACAAGGCATTCGAGCTGTGCGTGGACCACAGCTTGACGGTGGAGGAGTTTGAAAGGAGCTGGATGGCCATGACTGAAACACATCAAGTCCAGGACAACGAGACTCTTGTTAGCCTGTGGGAGAAGCGAATGTACTGGGTGCCGGCCTACTTCATGCAGTGCTTCTTCCCCTTTCTGCAGACTACGCAACGCAGCGAGGGGTTCAATGCTGTTTTAAAGCGGTACGTCAGCCCTGGCAACTCATTGCTACAGTTTGCCAAGCAGTACACAGCTTTGCAACAAAAAATTCTGGGATCTAAGCTACAGCAAGAAGCGACCACAGCCCTAAAGCAGCCAAAATTGCTAACATATTTACCGATGGAGAGGCAAATGAGCAAGATATACACCAACAAGATCTTTAACAAGTAAGTCAGTTGCATTACAGTCTTATTTGCATAAAAAGCACCAAGTCAGTAGGGGCCTTATAGAGTGCAATGCAGTTGCCATGACATGCAGCTGCCATGTTTAATGAAATACTGTTTGCCATGCTTACTCAGATGCAGTTGCCATGTTAAAATGAAAATTTTGTTTTGGCATACTTGCTCGGGTGCATTTCCCTTGTTGAATGAAGTGCAGTTGCCATGTTTTATGCGCTGTGCTTCCATTGGAGCATGTTGGCATGCAAATGCCAATGTCAAAAAATGCTAAAAAATGTTATATTGGCGACACATATGCTGAAATGCAGTTGCCATGTTTAACGAAATGCATCTGCCCTTTTTTTGAAATGCAATTGACATGTTTACTCAGCTGTATATGCCATGTTTAATAAAAATGCAGTTGCCATGTTTTATGCAATGTGCTTCCATTGGGGAATGTTGGTGTGGAAATGACGATATCTAGTTGAAAATGTACTGCAATTGCCATGTCTGTTGTATTGCAATTGCCATGTATGTTGTAATGCATTTGCCATGTGTAGTGTACTGCATTTGCCATGTTCAATGTAATATATTTGCCATGTTCAATGAACTATGTTTGCCATGTTCAAACAAAATGTATTTTCTATTTCCATGACAACATAAGGGTGTACAAGAAAAAGATCGCACGAAAGTTTAACAGAAAACACACAAAACTTGCAGATTCCAGGAAGAAATAAAGCGTGCCAGCATGTTCACGGCTTTCCGGGTGGACGAACATACGTTCAAGGTATGTTCTATTTTGGGCATGTCAGATTCAGAACCTGAAGACGCGGACAAAGGAAGGAACTACTTCGTCAGAGCCTCGATAGGCGAAGGCGAGTACTACTGCCAATGCTGCAAATTCGAACGGGACGGCATTGTGTGCTGTCACATACTAAAAGTCATGGACATGAACGCTGTGACACGCATGCCCCGCCATTTCATAAGGAGGCGATGGACTTGGGACGCTGACGACGCGTTGGCGCCACAGACAACACACGCAGTTCTGGCTGTGCATGACGAGAGACCTGAGTCAACCATGGAAGCTGTGAGGCACGTTGTGCTGACAAAGAACTATGCTGAGCTAATTGATGAAGCGTGCAAGAGTGATGACACAGCGAGAGTCGTAGAAAAACACAGGAAGGCACTGAAAAGAGAGCTTGATGAGATCAAAAAAAAGGAAAGCCGAGGAAGCCTTACACCGGTTCCCCCGCACATCAAGTGTGCCTTCATCCACGGGGCCATCGTCTAAAAACTCGGAGATAGGATCTGGAACAGCAAGCACACAAACCCAGGTCAGGAACCCACCCCGTTCCATCACAAAGGGTCGTCCGAGAGAGATAAGGTACAAGTCGGGACTGGAGATTCAAGCAAAACACAAGAAAACGAAGAAAGGGGCGGGCAATCAATGAGCAAAAATTGGGGCGCTGCGACATGGTCCATGTGGACATTTTGTTTTGTACCCCTATACGATGGGATTTTTTTTAATTGGGAGAATGACTCTTGAGGGGGGACAGAAGTAGAAGGAAAATTCATTGAATGGATAAATGCATTTGCCATGTTATGGGTACTTAATCTGCCATGTTATGTGTAGTTAATCTGCCATGCTATTTTATACCAAATATGCCATGCTATTTTATACTAGATATGCCATGCTATTTTATACTAAATATGCCATGCTACTTTATACTAAATATGCCATGTTAGTTGTACTGGATCTGCCATGTTAGTTGTACTGGATTTGCCATGTAAGTTGTACTGGATCTGCCATGTTATTTATGATGTATCTGCCATGTTAGCTGCACTGAAAATTTCCGGATGCTTTTTGTAATGACTCTGCATGGCATATATCCCCATGACAAATACGATGCGGTTTAGAAGCACATAGTGTGTTGTGTGCAATGTATGGGAAAACAAGTTGGAAAAAAAGCGTAAACGTGCATAAACCGCATCAAAGGTTATGGCTACATGATAAACCTACCCAATGCTAGCCGGTGCAATTAGCGATGAAAAAGAACAAGCAAAACAGCCAAAAATGAAAAAATGACGATGACTTTCACTAACCATGTCTGTTGAACTACATTTGCCATCTTTTTTTTTAAAACATCACAGACGCATTCGAAACAGCAAAAAACAATGCTAGAAACGACGAAACCACTGTCGTAATGATAAACATAAAAACAGATCTGATGTAACGCCTAAAATAGGTTCACGTCCACACATGTATTACAGAAAACACTAAAAATGTCGCTAACACGCCACCATTACATAGTAGGCTACACGAGGTTGCAGTCATAACGTAGCACACAAAACATAGTTTTCGACAAAGAACAGAGAGATAGTACCTTACATTCCTCAACAACAGAATGTAAGGTGTGCGTCTGGTGTGTAACGCCACGTGATCACTTGTACTTCTTGATGACTTGCTTGACAGCTTCCTCCACGAACTCGCGTGCTCCGGACCGCTTGTTGAAATCTTCATTCGTCAGCCAGTTCCATGTGCAGATTTTTCGGAGCTCAACGACCGTTGCATCTGTGATAGCGGGGACAATTCTGCCTTCCCACTTTGGAAAGTATTCCAGCGCGTGAAAGCCACAGTCCATCCTGCACGAGGAAAAAAAGTTCAGGTGAACACGCAAAAATGGACAGCTGCAGCAAAGATGGACTTCAGTTCAGATGTGTCGACAAAAAAGAGGGGGTGGATTGATGTAAAAATGGCACATGAAGGAGCGGGTTAAAAGAAATTACGTGTTCCCTTGCTTCACAGTCGCCACATACTCAGTCGGGAAATGCCTGATCTGGACCTTTGAATGTTCGTAGTGACGGTTCCAAGTCTCTTTGAGGTTCTTGATGAATAATTCGGCATGCGTAGTAAGGTCTGTATCAGCTTCCGAACGGATTGAATCAAGCACCTCGATACGTTGGTTCTTCAGGTCAAGACAGACCGCATAGTGGTGACCACACTTGTCATGTCGGTCGTGTGGTGCAAGCTCCTGGAACATGGGGAACATGACCTGCATTTAAAAAAGTGAAGAAATGAGATACAAAGTTCACATGAAAGAACAATAGAGGGACAAAAAAATTAGAATCATGTAGAATGTTTGATTATGGGTGGGAGTAGTTGAAAAGAAAGTTGGCGTCCATTGTATGAACAAAATGAGCCATGTATTTTACTATCAAGTTGCCACATAGTTTGCATGGGGATACAAAAAATCAAGAAGTCAGTGTGCACGGCAACTGTTGCCACATGAAAACTTCTGCCACACAAACACAAGTACAGGTTCTGGCAAAAAACCACGCCATGTGAAAAAACGGTGCAGACAGGAAAGGAGAACTCACATATTTCTTCAGTGTGAGCTTGAAGTCACCGTGTTGTGCAAAATTGTTCCTCGGGATTTTGTGGTGGAAGTCACCATCCCATATTTTGCAGGTCACACTGTAATGCATGATTATCTTGTCGGCGCATACATCGGTGTGATTGTTGATGTAGTCGATCCCGCATGCAATTATATTCGTCGACATTTTTCCGTTTGGCCTCACGGACTCGGCAAGATCACCCAGGTCGACGTACGTCGCTCCGCACTGAATGACTTTCGTTCTGTCCAAACATGAGCTGTATGAAAACGATATAGCATGGAAGAATCATGCCTACTAAGTAAAAAAATATGAAAGAACTAAAACGTAAGCGGACCATTTATAAAAAGTACGAAGTAGATAAATGGTAAAAAAGAGCAAGCAAGATGAGAGATTATGGGGTATGGTAATTTACACTTTCAGCTCCTTCATGTGCTTGTTGTTGGTCCTCGCATTTCCAAAACGCTTGACGATATCGTACAGCTGGGTCTGTTCCTTAGTGGCCCTGAATTCGGGCTCGTAGTCTTCCGCGGGGGGTGGGTGAACTACCCTCTGCTGCCTCACAGGACCAGGGGTGACACTCCTAATGTTATCCTCAGATACCGTATCTGCAGGCACATTGGAACTTGATTGCCCTTGCCCTCGTGAGGAACTCCTCTGCAATGCTGTCTCCTCGATCATGCGGTAAACTTCATCAAGTGACGGTGAAATCTCCTCAGGGGTGGCTGCAATGAATATAAAAAAAAGTGGGTTAGGATACATATAAAATCCAAAAACAGATGGATTGTGAGGAAGTAAAGGTCCATGATGTGATATGTAGGTAGAAAAAGTGGGGAAGTTGCCATGGGTGGTCCAACTACAGTCGCTATGACATAGCAAATACAATTGCCATGTAGTTGCACTGTAGTTGCCACCTAGTTGTACTGTAGGTACCATGTCACAGCAACTGCAGTTGCCAATGTTGCGTGTCGGCTCCACTTGCCATGTGAATGCCGTATGAAAAAATGCAGCATGGTAGAAGAAATGCATGTGGCATGATGTGGCAAATCCAGTTGCCATGTGTACTGAACTGTATTTGCCATGTGACAGCAACTACAGTTGCCATGTTGAAATAACTTCAGTTGCCACGTGCTTGCCCAAATGTCAAACGCAGCATGGCAGCAAGAAAAAAACGTAGGTGACATGGTGCATCAAATCCAGTTGCCATGTCATCACATGGCAGTTGCCGTCACAAGTGAGGACCCCCAAAGAATGCGATTGGGACAAAAGTCAAACTACAAACATGTATACAAGAAAATCGTAAGTGTGTGATGAGTGTACCTTGCACAATTGGCTCTGCGAACTTGACAGCCTTCCTGCCCTCGACCATTGGCTGCGCCATCATTGCGGGCATGCCTCCTGGGAAAGCAAAGGCAACTGGTATAGGATCGTGCACCACCGGTTGATCTTGACTGACGCCGAGGCTGAAGCTCGGTGGGGTAAAGGCCATTGGGTGCCTCTCATTCCTACTGGCCGGACCACGAACGACTTTCGGGGCAGAATCCAAGGGTGAAAGATCGACAAACATATCTGAATCGGCCGCTACAAAATGATCGGCCTTATTTGCAGGGCGGGGCGTGTTGTCAGCGGTCTCAGCCGCAGCTTTCATGACAATCTTCTTGTTTGGACTGTAGGGGACACCGACATTGACTGGGAGCCTGGAAGTGCGCAAATTTATGCTGGGGATTTCCGCTGCGGGTGAAGGCGCAGTCTGCTTCGGGCGTTCCTCTGCGTCACTCGTGCCCGGCTTGACACCTGCATCAGTTGTGCTCCGGTCTTGCGGTTTCTCCATCACATTGATTTTTGCAGGTGGCGGGAACAGTGTGGACGCAGGAACATAACCAGATTCGTCTCTCCTGCTCCTAGCTACAGCCGGAGTGTTGGGTATGTCTGTTGATTGCTTCCGGGGGCTACGACGCCTATGTGGAAGACCAGCACGCGGAACGGTCGCCTTAGCAGTATCTCCACCGACAGGAGCTGGAGCTGTTGTGCCAGGATTCTCATCTGCAGATGGCATATCCTTGTGAAGTGCCGCCTCAGCCGCTTCTGTCATGGACACAGGTGAGACACCAGGCATGCGCTTGGAATCAGTGTCAGATGAGCGGGAATCTTCATTGCCTAGGTTGGTCTCGGGAGCATCCACTTCGACGCTTGCTGATGGGGTGGCATGGCTCACAGCAGCATCCTTCATTGCCAGAAGAGTTGGCAATATTTCAGCTGTCTAGGCAGATACCGACTCGTCACTCCCCGATGTACAGATGCCTGTTGTTCTAGCCTGCACATCTGCAGCCGGCGGAGATGGTCGGCCACTTGCATCAGAGTTAATGGGAGCAGTTGACGGTGCAGCAGCAGTATTGTCGCCTGGCGCCTCATGTACATCTGAGTTGCCACCTGTTGACAACTTTGAATGCAGGCGTTCGAGTGGGTCTCTACTGATATTCTTGGCCCCGCGCGTAGTATTCTTCTTCACTCTGCAAAGGAAAAAAAGCACGTGAAAAATGGTATGAAAAAAATGGACAAAAAAATATGTTTGCAATGATAGAAGCATTAAAAAACTAAAAACAAGTGGAAAAAGCCGGTAGTTGCCATGTAAGGGGGTCATGAGTTGCCATGTGCCATAGTTAGCAGTTGCCATACAGCAGCAGTTATCAAAGTTAGGCAAATTGAATGGAATGATAGAAATGTCTGATCTGTGAGGAATGCAATTTCAAAATTAGGTGGGGGATGAACTCTCAGAAGAAAATGGTAAAAAAAAAGATGGCAGTTGCCATTAGGTACAGAAATAGTTGCCACTTGGCCTAGATGCCAGTTGCCATGTAAAGATAATAGGAGTTGCCATACATTTAAAAAATGAAGGAAGAAATCATTTGGAAAAAATAGCAGTTGCCTCGTGGGGGATGATAACAGAAGAACATGTGACAAAAGCAGACCAGTTGCATTGAAAAATCAAGAAAAAAACCGCTATCTCAAAATGAAAAGCACATGGAGAAACCTACTTCTTGACTGCCTTCCTCAGGTCAGGCAACACGACAGGATCCCCGGTGTTGGTCGTCGTCGTACGAGCAGAAGACCTGGTGGAAGGGATGTCACCGGCAATGGGGGCACCTTTGTTCAAGCGAGCAGAAACACGGGTTGGCGTTGGCGCCTGTTTCTTCGTAGCTGCTCGTCCACCAGCGGTCGGCTCACTGCACGCAACAGATGGAAGGAAAAAAGAAGGTGGCAATTGTCAGACAACAAACTAATTGCCGCGCTTGACAAAAAACAAGTGCAAAAGAAATGGATGAGATTTTTCCAAAGAAAAGATACACAGCAGAAAACTAAAATTGAGAGTCGAACCTCTTCCTGGCAGCTACGGGATCGATCCTAGACCTCTTGCCAGCAGAACCCTGCCCAACATCCTCTGGAGCCCTCCCCCTCCTTGATGGCAAAACCCCCTCGCCTCTCGCAGCCGTATGTTCTGTCACTTTCTCCGGTGGGTGGGCACCTGTTGCATCCTTGCCCTTGTTGCCGCATGTGCGAACTTCAGCGTGTTCATCGTCATGGGTGTCATCGTCGTCGTCCTTGCTGAGGCCAGCGTCTCCATCCACATCATCCTGTGTGTCACCGGGCTCTTGGGAGCTATTGTAGTCATACCGGCCACGGCAACCGGTTGGCCGATGTGTACGTTCTAGGACAAATGAAGTGAACTGCCTCGCAACCGCGTCGCTGTCAGAGGCACTGAGGGACGTCCACCCCTCAACCAACTTCCCGAGCAGGCCGGTCATTCCGGATGCAAACTGCCCAATTAGATGCTCCACTGGTGCCCTCGCCTGTGCACGAAAACAAGAAGCATCAACAAAAACAACGCCCGTACTGCATTCGCTTCCGTGACATCAACATGTAATCCACGGCAAACCGTAGATGTGGACATTTTGATTACCTCAGAAGGGCAAGACGGAGCTGAGTGCACGTCCATCCACTTTTCAAATCTTTGAGGCCCCCCAAACACGTTGTAGTCTATAGCATGCTTGGCCATCAACTATGAAAAACAAAAAAAGAAATTGTAAGCATGCCTTATAAACCACGGACGGTTGCGACGTGTCAAATTTGTAAGCATGCCGTGTGAAAAAGACATAAACAAAAACTAACCTGTAGTTTTCCATATGTGCCATCAGTTGCCCTGTCTGCGGCAAGCACAGCCTTGACAGCACTGATGGTCCACGCAGAAACAGCAAACTTGTGAGTAGGCGGCGGGCCTCCTATCCCGGTGAAATCCACGGTGGACAGATCAAGAGAGTCGACATACATGAGCTGATTTAAAACAATTTTGCAAAGAAAAGAAAATATCAGTTGCCATCGTGGTTAAATTGTAGTTCAAAAAAAAAGAGCAGGATAATGTATGATCCAACGATAATATGTATGTGTTAGTTGCCATCAAAGTGTGATGGCAGTTGCCATGCTAATATGAAGGTAGTTGCCACATTGTCAGTATGACAGTTGCCACGTTGTCATTATGGCAGTTGCCACATTGTCACTATGGCAGTTGCCATCTTGTTATGACCAGATTGTCATGCATGAAATAAAAAGTACGTTATAAACAAAGAGTTCACACAGAGTCTGGTGAAAATAAAATACCATTAAGTGCAGACGACAACCCTTCTGGTACATCTTGTTTTTGAAAGCATCATGGAGAAAGTCGGCAATAAACTTACACCAGTTCATACTCTTCACGTTTTTCAAATTCGCCTGCACCACACAAAATTTCAGGGCAAAAAAGGTTGTCGCGTCAGAAATCAAAATGGAAGAAACGCAACGAAAACACTAGCAGTAGCGAGCATGGATCATTCACCGGGATGGGGAAACATTTGTTGCTTGGGCGAAGAGAAGTGGTCGGCGCGAAAACAGCTGAGATGAGGTACATGAGTAGCTTCATCTTGAAAACTTCTCCGTGCATCGTCATGTCCTGCAGAGAATCTGCCAGTACAGACGTGTTCGGCATTGCCTCCAACCCAGGAAACAAACGGGCGAACAGCTCTTCCTCGATCTCATTATTAACCTCGTACGGGACTTTGATATGTCCCCGAGGCACACCCAAAGTGCAGAACACGGATTCCTCATTCAATGGAAGTCTTCCCCGTCCCGGGATCACGAATTCCCTGGAGGCGGGATCGTATATCTCACCAAGCTAGTCGCATACCGGGTTGACAAGGTTCGTACACCGGACATCCATCAGAACCTGCATACCCATCTCAGCAGCAGCTCCCTTTTGATCGTCAGTGAATTTGTCAATCAACACGGTCAGACGTTCCTGGGAGGCTCTGTTGCGAATACGTTTCTTCTTCTGCAAAAAACAAACACAAAAGTGTTGAGTTGTTGCCATGTTTTTGCAATGTTATGAAAATTTAGTTCATGATGGACGACTATAAAAAAGATCTAGCTGCCAACAAATAACATAATCAGGAGGAGGGGGCGGGTGTGCGGACAGTTACCTCATCGCCCTCTTTTCTCCGTCCAGTTGCCTGGTTACGTTGAGGTGGATCCATGAAATCATCATCATCACTTTGATGATCGCCACGAGCCATTATGCTGATGTAGGAACAGACCAAATTGTTAATGGCGAAAATGTAAAATGCAATGGGTAAGCAGTTGCCTCCTAACAGAAAAATATTAACTATTTGAATGCAAATGTGGTTGCCATACTATGCAGCCAGTTTGCCACACTGTCATATCTGTATTGTGGCAACAGACATTATGTTCACATACTGTATTGCAACATGATTATACAAAATCCAAAAGTGGCAAACACGCCAACTCGATGTGCACATTAGTTCCGTCCAGTGCTACCGATTGTGGCAACTATCAAAGTTTGGAAACTGTCGCAAATAATTCAGAAAAAAAAAACAAGTCTCACAAATGAAAAAGAATGTTTGATGTTACTATTTTGTAAATTCAGTAAAAAAATCAGTTTGCCTCGTTCAAGAGCGTGTATGTGGCAACTATCTCATTCATTCAGTAAATTTTAGTTGCCCCCCTTGTGTGTGAGCTTGAACACATTTGTGGCAACTATGACAGTCAGTTTCAGAAAATATGTTGCCGCAGAAGAGAACACATTTGTAGCAACTGCCACATTTGTTCATGTAGTTTAGTTGCCACACACCTGTTCACGTTCGGTCATACTGCCATAGTTGCCACATTCAGAAAGCATATTTTTTCTGGTTACTTATCGTACAAGTTCAGCAGAATTAAAATTTGCCACATGGGAAGAGCATGCGTGTGGCAACTGCCACAGGAGTTCAATGAAATTAGTTGCCACCTCGTTTTGGGGTGGCAACTATGACAGTCATTTTCGGAAATCTGTTGCCACATGGGAGAACACGTTTGTGGCAACTACCACGTTTCTTCAGGTAGTTTAGTTCCCGCACATTTGTTTCACGTTCAATCATATTGCCAATTTCGCCACAGTCTGCAGTTTCAACCCCAAAACTAGACTAGATCTAGGTTTCAATGGCAACTGCTTCAACCTCAAAATCACCCTTACAATTCTCGCGCGAAATGGCTGCAACCCCAAATTTCGAACCAATCCGCACCAAAACAACCCGGTGGACAACTCTCAAAATCCAAATGCAAGACTAATGTGTTGCCAACAAGCAGGCATAGCCTCACCGACGATGCCGCTGCAGTGGCGGCAACGAAACTGTCCACTCCCATGAAGCAACGGCAGGCACACAACTATGGCACACCGCCGCAGCGGCGGGAACGCCGGCGCACCGCCGAATCGCCGAAATTTCTAGGAATGGATCTAGAAATCGAACAGGGAGGAAAGAGGGGAACAAAATCAGGGAGGGGATGTGATAGATGAATCGAGCATTGCCTTCGACCCGCAAGCGTTCCGGCGACGCCGCTCCGCTCCGACGAGCACCACCAACGCCCGCGAACACCATCGACTGTCCCGCCTCCGCCGTCGCCTTCTCCCCTCGCCTTCTCCTCCGGTGGACTGTAATGCGAGTGGGTTGTGCCAGTAAATGCGACGCGGGGGAGAGTGAATGGTGTTGGAAATATGCCCTAGAGGCAATAATAAAAGTGTTATTATTATATTTCTTTATTCATGATAATAGTCTTTTATTCATGCTATAACTGTATTATCCGGAAATCGTAATACACGTGTGAATACATAGACCACAATATGTCCCTAGTGAGCCTCTAGTTGACTAGCTCGTTGTGATTAACAGATAGTCATGGTTTCCTGGCTATGGACATTGGATGTCGTTGATAACGGGATCACATCATTAGGAGAATGATGTGATGGACAAGACCCAATCCTAAGCCTAGAACAAAGATCGTATAGTTCGTATGCTAAAGCTTTTCTAATGTCAAGTATCTTTTCCTTAGACCATGAGATTGTGCAACTCCCGGATACCGTAGGAATGCTTTGGGTGTACCAAACGTCACAACGTAACTGGGTGGCTATAAAGGTGCATTACAGGTATCTCCGAAAGTGTCTGTTGGGTTGGCACGAATCGAGACTGGGATTTGTCACTCCGTGTAAACGGAGAGGTATCTCTGGGCCCACTCGGTAGGACATCATCATAATGTGCACAATGTGACCAAGGGGTTGATCACGGGATGATGTGTTACGGAACGAGTAAAGAGACTTGCCGGTAACGAGATTGAACAAGGTATCAGTATACCGACGATCGAATCTCGGGCAAGTAAAATATCGCTAGACAAAGGGAATTGTATACGGGATCGATTGAGTCCTTGACATCGTGGTTCATCCGATGAGATCATCGTGGAACATGTGGGAGCCAACATGGGTATCCAGATCCCGCTGTTGGTTATTGACCGGAGAACGTCTCGGTCATGTCTGCATGTCTCCCGAACCCGTAGGGTCTACACACTTAAGTTTCGATGATGCTAGGGTTATAAAGGAAGCTTGTATGTGGTTACCGAATGTTGTTCGGAGTCACGGATGAGATCCCGGACGTCACGAGGAGTTCCGGAATGGTCCGGAGGTAAAGATTTATATATAGGAAGTCCTGTTTCGGCCATCGGGACAAGTTTCGGGGTCATCGGTATTGTACCGGGACCACCGGAAGGGTCCCGAGGGCCCACCGGGTGGGGCCACCTGCCCCGGGGGGCCACATGGGCTGTAGGGGGTGCGCCTTGGCCTACATGGGCCAAGGGCACCAGCCCCAAGAGGCCCATGCGCCTGGGGAAACCCTAAAGGAAGAGTCCCAGCAGGGGAAGGCACCTCCTAGGTGCCTTGGGGGGGAGGACTCCTCCCCTGGCCACCGCCCCCTTGGAGATTGGATCTCCTAGGGGCTGGCGCACCCCCCCCCTTGGGATCCCTATATATAGTGGGGTAGGAGGGCCTCCCAAACACACCTTATGCCTTTGGTGCAGCCCCTCCCTCTCTCCCAAGTTCTTCTCCTCTCCCGTGGTGCTTGGCGAAGCCCTGCGGGATTGCCACGCTCCTCCACCACCACCACGCCGTTGTGCTGCTGTTGGATGGAGTCTTCCTCAACCTCTCCCTCTCTCCTTGCTGGATCAAGGCATGGGAGACGTCACCGGGCTGTACGTGTGTTGAACGCGGAGGTGCCGTCCGTTCGGCACTTGATCATCGGTGATTTGAATCACGACGAGTACGACTCCATCAACCCCGTTCACTTGAACGCTTCCGCTTAGCGATCTACAAGGGTATGTAGATGCACTCCCCTTTCTACTCGTTGCTGGTCTCTCCATAGATAGATCTTGGTGATACGTAGGAAAATTTTTGAATTTCTGCTGCGTTCCCCAACAGTGGTATCAGAGCTAGGTCTATTGCGTAGATTCTTTGCACGAGTAGAACACAAAGTAGTTGTGGGCGTTGATGTTGTTCAATATGCTTACCGTTACTAGTCCAATCTTGTTTCGACGGTATTGTGGGATGAAGCGGCCCGGACCGACCTTACACGTACTCTTACGTGAGACAGGTTCCACCGATTGACATGCACTTGGTGCATAAGGTGGCTAGCGGGTGCCAGTCTCTCCCACTTTAGTCGGAACGGATTCGATGAAAAGGGTCCTTATGAAGGGTAAATAGCAATTGGCATATCACGTTGTGGTCTTGCGTAGGTAAGAAACGTTCTTGCTAGAACCCATAGCAGCCACGTAAAACATGCAAACAACAATTAGAGGACGTCTAACTTGTTTTTGCAGGGTATGCTATGTGATGTGATATGGCCAAAAGGATGTGATGAATGATATATGTGATGTATGAGATTGATCATGTTCTTGTAATAGGATTCACGACTTGCATGTCGATGAGTATGACAACCGGCAGGAGCCATAGGAGTTGTCTTTATTTTTTGTATGACCTGCGTGTCATTGAAGAACGCCATGTAACTTACTTTACTTTATTGCTAAACGCGTTAGTCATAGAAGTAGAAGTAGTCGTTGGCGTGACAACTTCATGAAGACACGATGATGGAGATCATGGTGTCATGCCGGTGACGATGATGATCATGGAGCCCCGAAGATGAAGATCAAAAGGAGCAAAATGATATTGGCCATATCATGTCACTATTTGATTGCATGTGATGTTTATCATGTTTATGCATCTTGTTTACTTAGGACGACGGTAGTAAATAAGATGATCCCTTACAAAATTTCAAGAAGTGTTCTCCCCTAACTGTGCACCGTTGCTACAGTTCGTCGCTTCTAAGCACCACGTGATGATCGGGTGTGATGGATTCTTACGTTCACATACAACGGGTGTAAGACAGTTTTACACAGCGAAAACACTTAGGGTTAACTTGACGAGCCTAGCATGTGCAGACATGGCCTCGGAACACGGAGACCGAAAGGTCGAGCATGAGTCGTATAGTATATACGATCAACATGAAGATGTTCACCGATGATGACTAGTCCGTCTCACGTGATGATCGGACACGGCCTAGTTGACTCGGATCATGTAATCACTTAGATGACCAGATGGATGTCTATCTGAGTGGGAGTTCATAAGATGAACTTAATTATCTTGAACATAGTCAAAAGACCTTTTGCAAATTATGTCGTAGCTCGCGCTTTAGTTCTACTGTTTTAGATATGTTCCTAGAGAAAATATAGTTGAAAGTTGATAGTAGCAATTATGCGGACAGTAGAAAGCTTATGTCCTTAATGCACTGCTCAGTGTGCTGAACCCCAAACGTCGTTTGTGGATGTTACGAACATTGGACATACACGTTTTGATAACTACGTGATAGTTCAGTTAAACGGTTTAGAATTGAGGCACCAAAGATGTTTTTGAAACATCGCGAAACATATAAGATGTTTTGAGGGCTGAAATTGGGATTTCAGGCTCGTGCCCATGTCAAGAGGTATAAGACCTCCGACGATTTTCTTGGCCTGCAAACTAAGGGAGAAAAGCTCAATCGTTGAGCTTGTGCTCAGATTGTCTGAGTGCAACAATCACTTGAATCGAGTGGGAGTTGATCTTCCAGATGAGATAGTGATGTTTCCCCAAAGTCATTGCCACCAAGCTGCTAGAGCTTCGTGATGAACTATAACATATCAAGGATAGAGATGATGATCCTTGAGGTATTCGCGTTGTTTGACATCGCGAAAGTAGAAATCAAGAAGGAGCATCAATTGTTGATGGTTGATGAAACCACTAGTTTCAAGAAGGGCAAGGGAAAGAAGGGATACTTCATGAAACGGCAAATCAGCTGCTGCACCAATGAAGAAACCCGAGGTTGAACCCAAACCCGAGACTAAGTGCTTCTGTAATAAGGGGAACAACCACTGGAGCAGGATTACCCTAGATACTTGGTAGATGAGAAGGCTGGCAAGGTCTATAGAAGTATATTGGATATACATTATGTTAATGTGTACTTTACTAGTACTCCTAGTAGCACCAGGGTATAAGATACCGGTTCGGTTGCTAAGTGTTAGTAACTCGAAATAAAAGCTACGGAATAAAACGGAGACTGGCTAAAGGTGAGCTGACGATATGTGTTGGAAGTGTTTCCAAGTTTGATGTGATCTAACATCGCACGCTCCCTCTACCATCAAGATTAGGATTAAACCTGAATAAGTGCTCTTGCACCTAAAGGAATGGTTTATTGAATTTTGATCGTAGGGATACACATTTTCATGCCAAAAGATATAAGATAGTAATGATAGTACCACTTACTTGTGGCACTGCCATGTAAGTCATAATGGTATAAAACGCATGAAGAAGCTCCATGTTGATGGATCTTTGGACTCACTCGTTTTAGAAAAGTTTGAGACATGCGAACCATGTCTATTGGTGTATACGCATGAAGAAACTCCATGCAGATGGATCGTTTGGACTCACTTGATTATGAATCACTTGAGATATGCAAATCATACCACATGGGCAAGATGACTGAAAAGCCTCGTTTTCAGTAAGATGGAACAAGATAGCAACTTATTGGAAGTAACACATTTTGATGTGTGCAGTCCAATGAGTGCTGAGGCATGCAGTGAATATCGTTATGTTCTTACTTCACAGATGATTCAAGTAGATGTTGAGAATATTCACTTGATGAAACACAAGTCTGAATTATTGAATGGTTCAAATAATTTCAGAGTGAAGTAGAAGATCATTGTGACAAGAGGATAAAATGTCTATGATATGATCATAGAGATGAATATCTGAGTTACGAGTTTTGGCACACAATTAAGACATTGTGGAAATTGTTTCGCAATTAATACCGCCTGGAACACCATAGTGTGATGGTGTGTCCGAACATCATAGTTGCACCCTATTGGATATGGTGCGTACCATGATGTCTCTTATCGAATTACCACTATCGTTCATGGGTTAGGCATTAGAGACAACCACATTCACTTTAAATAGGGCACCACGTAATTCCGTTGAGATGACACCGTATGAATTATGGTTTAGAGAAACCTAAGTTGTCGTTTCTTAAAGGTTTGGGGCTGCGACGCTTATGTGGAAAAGTTTCAGGATTGATAAGCTCGAACCCAAAGCGGATAAAATGCATCTTCATAGGACACCCAAAACCGTTGGGTATACCTCCTGTCTCAGATCCGAAAGCAATATGAATTGTTTCTAGAATCGGGTCCTTTCTCGAGGAAAGGTTTCTCTCGAAAGAGTTGAGTGGGAGGATGGTGGAGACTTGATATGGTTATTGAACCATCACTTCAACCAGTGTGTATCAGGGCACAGGAAGTTGTTCATGTGGCACCTACACCAATTGAAGTAGAAGCTTATGATAATGATCATGAAGTTTCGGATCAAGTCACTGCCGTACCTCGTAGGGTGACAAGGATACGTACTACTTCAGAGTGGTACAGTAATCCTGTCTTGAAGGTCATGTTGCTAGACAACAATGAACCTACGAGCTATGGAGAAGCGACGGTGGGCCCAAATTCCAACAAATGGTTAGAAGCCATGAAATCCGAGATAGGATCCATGTATCAGAACAAAGCATGGACTTTGGTGGACTTGCCCGATGATTGGCAAGCCATTGAGATAAATGGATCTTTAAGAAGAAGACGAATGTGGACGGTAATGTCACCGTCCATGAAGCTCGACTTGTGGCGAAGAGTTTTTTCACAAGTTCAAGGAGTTGACTACGATGAGATTTTCTCATCCGTAGCGATGCTTAAAGTCCGTCGGATTCATGTTAGCATTAGCTGTATTTATGAAATCTGGCAGATGGACGTCAAAACGAGTTTCCTTACCGGTTTTCGTGAGGAAAGGTTGTATGTAATACAATCAGAAAGTTTTTGTCGATCCTAAGGATGCTAAAAGGTATGCTGGCTCCAGCGATCCTTCTAAGGACTGGAGTAGGCATCTCGGAGTTGGAATGTACGCTTTGATAAGATGATCAAAGATTTTGGGTCTATACAAAGTTTATGAGAAACTTGTATTTCCAAAGAAGTGAGTGGGAGCACTATAGAATTTCTGATGAGTATATGTTGTTGACATATTGTTGATCAGAAATGACGTAGAATTTCTGGAAAGCATATAGGGTTATTTTGAAAGTGTTTTTCAATGGAAAGCCTGGATTAAGCTGCTTGAACATTGAGGATCAAGATCTATGAGGATGGATCAAAACGCTTAATGGTACTTTCAAATGAGCACATACCTTGACATGATCTTGAAGGTGTTCAAGATGGACCAGTCAAAGAAGGAGTTCTTGCCTGAGTTGTAAGGTCCGAAGTTAAGACTTAAAGCTCGACCACGGCAGAATAGAGAGAAAGGACGAAGGTCGTCCCCTATGCTTAAGATGTAGGCTCTCCAGTATGCTATGCTGTGTACCGCACCTGAAGTGTGCCTTGCCATGAGTCAGTCAAGGGGTACAAGAGTGATCCAAGAATGGCTCACAGGACAGCGGTCAAAGTTATCCTTAGTAACTAGTGGACTAAGAAATTTTCTCGATTATGGAGGTGGTAAAAGAGTTCGTCGTAAAGGGTTACGTCGATGCAAGCTTAGCACCTATCCGGATAGCTCTGAGTAGAGATACCGGATACGTATAATGGAGCAACAATTTAGAATAGCTCCAAGTAGAACAGTTATTTGGAATAGCTCCAAATAGAACGTGGGAGCTACATCTAGGAGATGACATAGAGATTTGTAAAGCACACACGGATCTGAAAGGTTCAGACCCGTTGACTAAAACCTCTCTCACAAGCAGAACATGACCAAACCCCAGATCTCATTGAGTCTTGATCACATGATGATGTGAACTAGTTTAGTGACACTAGTAAACTCTTTGGATGTTGGTCACATGGTGATGTGACCTGTCAGTGTTAATCACATGGTGATGTGAACTAGATTATTGACTCTAGTGCAAGTGGGAGACTGTTGGAAATATGCCCTAGAGGCAATAATAAAAGTGTTATTATTATATTTCTTTGTTCATGATAATAGTCTTTTATTCATGCTATAACTGTATTATCCGGAAATCATAATACACGTGTGAATACATAGACCACAATATGTCCCTAGTGAGCCTCTAGTTGACTAGCTCATTGTGATCAACAGATAGTCATGGTTTCCTGGCTATGGACATTGGATGTCGTTGATAACGGGATCACATCATTAGGAGAATGATGTGATGGACAAGACCCAATCCTAAGCCTAGAACAAAGATCGTATAGTTCGTATGCTAAAGCTTTTCTAATGTCAAGTATCTTTTCCTTAGACCATGAGATTATGCAACTCCCGGATACCGTAGGAATGCTTTGGGTGTACCAAACGTCATAACGTAACTGGGTGGCTATAAAGGTGCATTACAGGTATCTCCGAAAGTGTCTGTTGGGTTGGCACGAATCGAGACTGGGATTTGTCACTCCGTGTAAACGGAGAGGTATCTCTGGGCCCACTCGGTAGGACATCATCATAATGTGCACAATGTGACCAAGGGGTTGATCACGGGATGATGTGTTACGGAACGAGTAAAGAGACTTGCTGGTAACGAGATTGAACAAGGTATCGGTATACCGACGATCGAATCTCGGGCAAGTAAAATACCGCTAGACAAAGGGAATTGTATACGGGATCGATTGAGTCCTTGACATCGTGGTTCATCCGATGAGATCATCGTGGAACATGTGGGAGCCAACATGGGTATCCAGATCCCGCTGTTGGTTATTGACCGGAGAACGTCTCGGTCATGTCTGCATGTCTCCCGAACCCGTAGGGTCTACACACTTAAGGTTCGATGACGCTAGGGTTATAAAGGAAGCTTGTATGTGGTTACCGAATGTTGTTCGGAATCCCGGATGAGATCCCGGACGTCACGAGGAGTTCCGGAATGGTCCGGAGGTAAAGATTTATATATAGGAAGTCCTGTTTCGGCCATCGGGACAAGTTTCGGGGTCATCGGTATTGTACCGGGACCACCGGAAGGGTCCCGGGGGCCCACCGGGTGGGGCCACCTGCCCCGGGGGGCCACATGGGCTGTAGGGGGTGCGCCTTGGCCTACATGGGCCAAGGGCACCAGCCCCAAGAGGCCCATGCGCCTGGGGAAACCCTAAAGGAAGAGTCCCAGCAGGGGAAGGCACCTCCTAGGTGCCTTGGGGGGGAGGACTCCTCCCCTGGCCGCCGCCCCCTTGGAGATTGGATCTCCTAGGGGCTGGCGCACCCCCCCTTGGGATCCCTATATATAGTGGGGTAGGAGGGCCTCCCAAACACACCTTATGCCTTTGGTGCAGCCCCTCCCTCTCTCCCAAGTTCTTCTCCTCTCTCGTGGTGCTTGGCGAAGCCCTGCGGGATTGCCACGCTCCTCCACCACCACCACGCCGTTGTGCTGCTGTTGGATGGAGTCTTCCTCAACCTCTCCCTCTCTCCTTGCTGGATCAAGGCATGGGAGACGTCACCGGGCTGTACGTGTGTTGAACGCGGAGGTGCCGTCCGTTCGGCACTTGATCATCGGTGATTTGAATCACGACGAGTACGACTCCATCAACCCCGTTCACTTGAACGCTTCCGCTTAGCGGTCTACAAGGGTATGTAGATGCACTCCCCTTTCTACTCGTTGCTGGTCTCTCCATAGATAGATCTTGGTGATACGTAGGAAATTTTTTGAATTTCTGCTGCGTTCCCCAACAAATGGAACCGTGAGGGAGAGGGTGGAGGGGTGTGCGACGTGTTTGACGTCAACTGCGGTCGGACCGTGGCGTGCGGGCGCATGGCAGTTCCACCGCACGCCTCTCAGTGGCAACCGCTGACCGCGGGATGGCAACTATCGTGCGGGCGAACCCACTCGCACACCGCACACTAGAATCGTCCAACGTGGCGCCGAAAACCAGCCCTTTTGCTCCAAGATTCGTGCAAAACGAAACCAACGGCGATGCTTGCGTGTGGACGGAGTGGTGAACGCCCACGCGTGTGGGCGTTAACATTTCCGTATTTTTTTGTCAGACTCAGAGGTGAACGGATAATGACCGGTTGCAGGTTCAGATGCGAATTTTATCGGACTATGGATCCGGAGTGGAAACGTAGTGGACTCGGACAGGAAACAGACCAAAAATATTGAGTCATACATGCAATGAGACATGATTTTATTTATACCATGCAAACAATATAAATACAAATTTTTATCCAAACACATCCACATAACACATAGAGTGACCAAGCATTCAAAGGCATAACTCACACAAATATGGCCACAATATATGTGATGATTCTAATTAGTGGGGTTGATATTTGAGCTTGTCGATTTGGGCTAAATTTATAGGAGAATTCTATTTGATAACCTCGGATAGCAAAAATACCGGATAGTCCTCATCCTCAGGATATTATCGATACCATATCCGGCGGATTCGTCCAAGTGCATACCATATCCTTAGTAATGGACGCGGGTGCGGAACAAAAATTATCCTACCCTTTACTACCTCTGCCCTGGTTTACTAGCCCCCCTCGTATTTTGGGTCATATTTTGGCCATGATTTTAACTAATAAATATATATTGTGTGTAGCAAAAATAATATCGTTAGAAAAACATTCAAATACGAATCCAACAATATAATTTTTCTAGTCAACTATGTGGTCAAACTTTGACCAAAAATACAACGAGGGCTGATAAACTTAGACGGAGGTAGTACTCCCTCCGTTCCCAAATAATTGTCTTTCTAGCCATCTCAAATGGATTACAACATACGGATGTATGTAGACATGTTTTAGAGTGTAGATTCATTCATTTTGCTCTGTATGTAGTCACTTGTTGAAATCTCTAAAAAGACAATTATTTAGGAACGGAGGGAGTATATCTTTCAGGTGGCAATAGTGGGTAATTTCCTTTAACTTCATTAGCAATTATCATGATGGACGAAAAAATCAAAGAAACATACTGTCCTACATTATTATTAATTATTAATAAATAGGTATTAAGTATTAGGTAGTAGGTATAGCCATACATGTATATACATACTAATTCATTTATGACCTCACCAGGGACTTCCACAATAAGCTGTGTGAAGTATCGGGGTCATGAGTAGTATCAACCAACACTATTTGAGATGACTGGTATCCTCACCTAGCATAACTTATTTTGGTTCAATTTACATAGTTCACCCTCATCCCTATACTACGATGACCCCCAATGGATATGCATTGATCTGGTAAATTTGGATATCGTCCCAAAGAAAAATAGCATCAGAACGTTTCTGATGCCCATGGCAAATATACCCAGTAAAAGGATCTTTGAAAGTAATAGTGGCAGCAGCAAAGCATATGCATAATCAATTCGGAAATGATATATCCTAAACATTAGGATTTTAAGTATGGCAACCCGAACGTTAGTTGACACGAGGTGGCAAGTTTAGTTAGCAAGCATGGCAATCCGAATGTTTCAGATATCCATGGCAAATAATATACCGAGTAAAAGGATGCTTGAAAGTAATAATATTGGCGGCAGCAAAGCATAATCAATTACCCTGGAGCAACTTTGAGATATATTTGGAGATGGTACTTGCAATAAACGCCTGGCCCAAACCAATTGTGTTTTTGGCTCCAAACTCAGCAACGCTCTTCATCGTCTTGTTTCTCAAGTCAAGAGCAAGCACATATGCTGTGTGTTCCACGTCCCGGTAGTCGATCTTGGCGAGGAAATAAACAATGTCGTCATCTAGCAGGCTCAGGGTGGGCAGGCCAACGTGCAGTCTCTCGAACGCTATGGTGCTACCCTCATCGACCACAAGACTCGGCAGCAACATGGAAATCTGCGAGGAATCGAGCTCGAGGAGGCCCGTGTGCTGCTGCCAAGACGCCTCGGCCAAAGGCAACGAGCGGGCGTCGATCGCCATGCTGCATTTGGCAGCTTTCCAGCCATCGAATGTGACGGCTCCATCGTCCATGAACGAGCCCGGAACGATCCGGATCTGCAGCTGGGTGTAGCGGATGAAACCATCGGCAATGGTGACGTCCCGGCTGCATCTTGGGTCACCGGTCCCAACTCCCTTGCTTGCCGGGATCAGCGGCGGCAGCTCGACGGGGCAGAGTGTGGGGGTCTCGGCGAGCACGTCGCAGAAGAGAATGTCCCGGCCAAGATTGACCCATGCCACCACGCCGTCATCCCCTCCAATGGCGATTGCTTTGTCCGTCCAGTGGTGATTGTACGGAGCATCCCCCGATACTTTGGCTGTCTTGATGCTCCAGGCCTGCTTCTCCGAGTGGTACAGGCAGAGCTCGTGCTGTGTCCTTCTCACGCGCGCAGAACGCTTTGCGACGATAACGAACTCGCATGCCTCGCAGTCGTGGTCGTTCTGGTTGGCTCCATGGGGGTGCAGGGTGGAGCCGCTGGAGCTATGATGCTTGCTGCAGGTCCGCAAGAGGGTAGCCGAGGCTTCCTCGAATTCGTGGTAGCGGCCAGGGTTAGGGAGGTGCTTGAGTGACGGGCGGCTCGCCTTCTTCCCCTCCCCGTCGGTGTCGTCGGTGCCGGCGTGGTAGACGAAATACTGTTTCGTCACGGGATGGAACATGTCGGATGGACTGGGCAGCATGGCGCTGAGGAGGACGAGAGGGCCCTCCGTGGCGAGGATGGCCGGGCCGAGGTCCAAGTCGGCGCGGTCGTACTCGGTGGCGTGGACGCAGAAGTAGGAGACGCGCGGCGGGCAGGCGGCGCAGAATGTGACCTTGATGCTGCCCTTGAGGTCGGGACCCTGCAGGAGGCAGGTGGCGGTGGTGGTGTCTTCGCGGTCGGCGACGTAGCCGAATTTCTCGATGAGGACGAAGTCCGTCTGCTCGCCGTCGGCGTAAGCGGGCGGAGGCAGGGGCGCGTCCATCGCTCAGCTTGAGATGGATGCCTCCACGCTCGTGGTCTTGGCCCTGGGTCTTGCGTGCGCTGATCGATATAAGTAGAGAAGATCCGGTGTTTATGGTTCTATTGATCCGATTCACGAGGGTATATGTAAACCAATTATATCTCTGTATTTTCGTATCCGTAACCGAACCCAATTGTACTTTTATTTTATACGCTTTTGGTAAAGGAAAAGGACCAAGATTAAATCCAGTCATTGCAGCCCAAGAGACTTGAAGTACAATCTCTAAACCCAAATATACGAGCTTCTACGCTTTTGTTCACGGAAAATAATTTAAATCATGTCATTGCAGCCCAAGAGACTTGAATGATCTTTTTCCTTCCCTGGTGGTGTTGTACTCTCTCAGTCCCAAAATAATTAAAGTTAGTACAAAGTTGAGACATTTATTTTGGAACGGAAGGAGGAATATATACTTGCAGTCTTTTCACTTTGATTTGAAGCCTTCACGCAGAAAAAGGAATCGCAGTGTATCAAATTTCTTAAAGATCTCACATTGACCAGCTGATTGTACAATAAGAGGACAAGGCAACGATGAAATAACGTCTTTACCATTACCTCAAAAGAATCTCCACCGAGTCCAACAAAAGGCAAAGTGCAGCCAACATGGTCGCAATTTTCATCAAAGCCTAGACATCATCGTCCTGCATACTCTCGCTCTTCCGCTTCGCCATCAACGACAACCGCGCGTCTCGCTCGAGCTCGTACTCCCTGTAATCGGCTCTCTTCAAGAAGGACTGCCTATCAAGGTACTGGTTCGAGCTCTTCTTGTACGCCCCCAGCTCCTCCTCCACGCCCTTCTCTGCCTTGTACTCTCCCCAGTCTTTCTTCGTCTTGTCCAGGACGCTCAGCTTCTGCTTCTTCCTTATCTGCTCCAGGATGTTGTCCACAGCGGACGGCGAGGCACCCGCTGCACTGGCCTTCTCAACCGCTTCCTTTGAATCCGCATCTACAAGTTTCTTGATCTCAATATCCTTGCCAGCAAAGTCCCTTACCTCGGTTATCTGTTGGGTCATACAAAACTAGAATATTAGCAACATCATGTGGAATCAGATGCACAAATCATACAAAGTGTCACAAGTTTGTCATCTGAATCCACAATTATTGGGCCGTTCCAATTTTTTGCCAGTTGAACTTAAGCTACTCTACAAGAATGAACACGGAGCAGCAAGTAACAATGTAAAAACGCAACAGCAGTTACACATTTGCCATGTGCCGGCACAATTTTTTAGATGGAAGATTCACTTGAACTTAATGATAATAAAATATCTGTGTGATGCTGACAGTGCGGCTTTACCTCCACTTTCCCTCTTCCAGATGCAGCAGTGGCGGCATCTCTAACAGCTGCAAGAGCATTTGCCGCAAGTTTTTTGGTATCCTCACTTGTTTTGTGTTGTGCCTGTTGTTGCTCATTTGGTGGGACTTGATCATTTGCAGAAGCCTTTTTTGGTGGAAGGCCAAGAATGGTCATCCAATTCTACAGGATAAAAAAATATTAACTGTCAAAAAAAAATAAGGCTACCATAAATAGAAACAAAAAACACAAACAGTTTGAGCATCAGCGAAATTGAAAACGAGGACTCTCGACGCTCCCACGCTCCCACGCTCTAGCCGCACCGCTCCCAGCACGCTCGAGCCCGCCGGCGGCCACTCCGGCCCCGGCGTCCACAGCCCCTCCTCGCCGGCGACCATCCCGGCCC
>NC_041391.1:599391826-599398834 GCF_002162155.2 Triticum dicoccoides
GCTGGCGTGATTCCAGCCCAGCCGGATCCCCGGCATCCCCTCCCCCTGCCTCCTACGCCCGGATGCTGGCCCCCCCTTCGCCGCCCTCCCCTCCCGCCGCCCGTGCCTGGCCCCGCTCCGAGATCCACCGCGTTTCTCCGGTGGACGAGCCTGTGGTCCCGCACACTGAGGCCGGCGAGGAGGCCGGGGGAGGGGATGCCGGCTGGATGATGGTGCGTGGCCGGGACCGTCGTCCCCGCCCGCGACCGCCGCGGGGTGCCCGCGCTCACCCGCGCAGGGCCCCGGCCTCTCTGCGTTCTCCGCGTGCTCCGGAGTGCCCGAGATGCCTCAGCCCCAGCCCGGACCATCTGCGGTCTGAGTGCCGCCGGGATGTTCGTTGCCGTCGCTGTCGTCACTACGGCCACATCGCTCGCCTTTGCATTGCTCCTCGCTCTCCTCCGCTGTCTGGCTCCCCGCCGCCCAAGCGCCATCGCCCCTGCTCCCCTGGGTCGGCGGCGGCGAGCGTCGTCGGGCCGAACGCCCCCGCGCATCTCGTCGCCCGCTCTGCTTCGCCCACCCCCGCGGCCTCAGCAGGCAGCTCCCCTCCCCCCTCCGCGGCCGGTGCTGCCCTGTCCCCCACCCCCTCGGCGTGTGTTCCCTCTTTGCCCTCGGCGCCGCTCCCGGCATCACGTTCGGCATCCCCCATGTCCGGCCACCCCTCTCTGCGCCCGGCGTCCGCGGTGTGCTACCTCCCCTGGAGCGTAGAGATGGATGAGGCTGAGCTCGCTCTGCAGTCCGCCCTTGTGGCCACTGTTGCGGGCAACCGCAGCGGCGTCTCCGTCGACGAGGTCACGGCGGCCCTCTGCGCGTCCTTTGGTTTTCGACGTGGTGACTTCTCCGTCCACCCCCACTTCCCCGGTGACTTTCTCATCCGGTTCCGTTCCAGAGATGACCGCGCCCGGGCCGCGGCCGGCAGCCTCCGCACCCCGCGTTTCCGTCTCCTTTTCAGCCCATGGTGCCACCTGACGGGCGGTGAGCCGGTGACCGCGCGCTTCCGCGTGCGCATTTCGATCCGCGGCATTCCGGATCATGCCTGGTCACGCTCCGCCGAATTTCTGCTCACTCCCTTCTGTCTCATCGAGGATCTGGCTCCAGAGACGAGCTCAGGCCGTGATCTTTCGGTGTTTCACCTGTTCGCCTGGACGGCCAACCCGGATTGCATCCCGCGCTCTTCCGAGCTGCTCTTGCCGGCGCGCGATGGTGTAGACCACCGTGTCGATCGTGACCGTGTCTCTCGCTTCGGCAGGCCGCTCATCCGCTACCCTGTCTCCATCCACGTTGAGGAGACGGAAGATTACCGCTTTCCCTCCCCGACGTTGCCGCGTCTGGATCCTGACGGTGGTGATAACCCCGACCGCGACTCCCCTCCGGTCCCTGGCCCGTGGCCGCGTCGTCATGAGCATCCCTCCCGGCGCACTGGCGATGCTGCTCCCCGACGTCGACCGCGCTCCGGCTCCGGTGGCGGCGTTGGCTCCCGCCACCGCGCGCTTCCCTTTCGGGGTTGGCAGGGCGTGCTGGGCCCGCACCCTGACGCCTCACCGCCAGCCCCGCGGGTCCCGCCTGCCCTCCGCCTGACGTGGCCCGCGGCGCCTTTTGACCAAGCAACGACCGAACGTGGGCCTTCTTCCTTGCCGCCCGTTTAAATTTTGGAGCTGGCCACGCGCCCTGCGTCCCCGCCACGCGTTCCCCCAATCCCGCATGCGACATGCGAAATCCCCGTGTCTCCGGAACCTTCCCAGGCTGCTGCAACGGCCAATCTGGCCCGGTTGTCTGATGCGCCTCCCGAGGATCCCGAGGCGACCCCACCTGCCTCACCTCTGGTGGTGGATGTGATCCCCCCAACCCCTGCGTCGGACCGCCCTATTGACCCTGTCCCTGGGCCCGCCCCATGCTCGCCTGGGGCCTCGTCCCCTCCCCGCACGGTCCGCGAGGAAGATCCCCTCCCTGTCACCCCTGCTACGGATCCCCAGGCCACTTTAGCAGACACTCCTTGTCGGCTTGTGGCGGATCCTGCGCCCATGCATGCTGATCCGCTCGCGGCTGTGGCTCAGGATAGGCCACATCCCCCCTCCTCATGCACTGCCATGCAACGTGCGGATGGCCACGTCGCCCCTCTGCCTGGCTTCCTGGACTCGATCAGCTCGGCGGTGCAGCCCGTTCTGCCCACCCCTTCACGACGAGGACGATGCGCGGTGCCTCCCAACTTCACCCCGCGCCGAAGCATACGGATCGCAAAGTCCGATCGTGGCCTTGACTCGGAAACTAAGGCTAAGCGTGTCTTGCTCCTTCGCTTAGGTCTTATGAAGGACGACGAGCCAGTCTCAAATGCCATCTTGGATCGCTACTACAAACTCTTCGAGCGCCCTCTCGCGACCGAGGTGGTCTGCGCCTTTGCCGACTTCTATGGATGGCGACTACCTCAAGCCGTCATCGATGGATTGGCTCCCCCCAACCAGTCGTGCCAACTCTCGACATGATTGTGCTCTCCTGTCCGGACTCCCGTGTAACAATGTTGTTTCTATGGATGTAAACCTCAAGATCATGTTTTGGAACGTCCGCGGACTCAATAGTCGGGCCAAACGTTCTGCGGTTCGCACTGTGATCTCCTCCGCGTCCCCTTCCATCGTGTGCCTACAAGAGACCAAGCTCTTGATGGTTTCGCCGATTCTCATCCTCGAGACCCTTGGAGGCTCCTTTGATGGCTTCTTCTTCCTCCCGGCGATTGCTACCCAGGGCGGAATAATTCTTGCCTGGCAAAGTTGCCATATTTCTCTCTCCAACCCCATGATTGGCGACCACCATGTGTCTGCGGTGGCTTCTTCGCCCTCGGGCGGGCAGCACTGGTGGGTCACTGGCGTTTACGGTCCCCAGGGAGATGACGCGAAACTGGCCTTCCTCTCTGAGCTCCATGACCTTCGCTCTAGCATCTCCGGGCCCTGGATCATTGGCGGCGATTTTAATATGATCACCTCGCTGGATGATAAGAACAATGATCGTGTCTCCCGCAGAACGATGAACCGGTTTCGCCGTTTCATCTCCGACCATGGGCTCTATGATATCTACATGCATGGCAGGCGCTACACATGGTCCAACAAGCAAGCGAACCCTACCCTTGTTCGCAATGACCGTGTTCTCTGCACCCCCTCTTGGGAATCTTCACACCCCCATTGCCTCTTGAGATGCCTCTCTTCTGCGGCCTCTGACCACTGCCCTTTGCTTATCGATTGTGCCGTCCGCTCTGCCGGAGGTAGGCGTTTCCACTTCCAAAGGTATTGGCCTGGTCTGGATGGTTTTCAGCACACCGTGGAGCAAGCCTGGGCTTCGGTCGCCCCTGACCCGGACCCCTTCCGATGCTTCTTCGCGCGTCTCAAAGCTACGGCGCGTGGTCTTCAAAGGTGGAGCTCGCGGGTTTCCAATAACCTCTACACCCAGCTTGGTGTGGCCCGTGAACTCATTGCGCGTTTTGACGCCGCCCAAGACTTGCGCCCCTTGTCTCCCGCCGAGGCTTGGCTTCGACGCGAGCTCAAACGCAAATACCTCGGCCTCGCGTCCCTACATCGCTCCATTGTGCGTCAGCGCCTGCGTCTGCGCTGGCTCAAAGAAGGGGAGGCGTCCTCGGCCTTCTCCAAGATCCACGCTTCACACCGCGCAAAGAAGAACACGATCATCGACCTCGCCGTCAATGGGACGCGGGTTTCTGGTGAGGTCGACCTTGCGCGCGCCGCGTTCGATCACTTCTCCGCCATCCTCGGATCTCAAGAAGGACGCACTGTCACGCTTAATCTGCAGGCCATCGGCCACCCTTCCTTTCTTCTGAGTGATCTCGAGTCTTCCTTCACCTCCGATGAAATTTGGGAAGCGATCAAAAAGCTCCCTTCGGGCAAGGCGCCAGGCTCGGATGGATTCACCGCTGAATTTCTTCGCTCTTGCTGGGATATCATCAAGCACGACCTGTGCGCGGTCTTCGACAAGCTCTACTCTCTCAACGGCCAGGCGTTCCAAAGATTGAACGAGGCCCTGATCACTCTGATCCCCAAGAAGCCCAATGCTGCCACGTTGTTCGATTACCGCCCTATCAGTCTTATTCACATCGTGGCCAAGTTATTTGCCAAGGTTCTCTCCTTGCGGCTGGCTCCTAGACTTGGTGAAATGGTCTCCTCCAACCAAAGCGCCTTCATTGCGGGACGGAGTGTTCACGACAACTTCCTCCTTGTCCAGCAAACAGCACGGCAACTCCATCGACTCCGGCTCCCCCGAGTCCTCCTCAAGCTGGATATCGCCCGCGCCTTCGACTCCGTTTCATGGCCGTTTCTTCTTCAGATCCTTCAGCACCTTGGCTTCGGGCCACGTTGGTGTGAGTGGATTTCCATCCTCATATCCACGGCCTCTACTCGAGTGATGATTAATGGTGTGCCCGGCCCCCCCATTGTCCACTGCCAAGGCCTTCGACAAGGCGACCCCGTTTCACCTATGCTCTTCGTCCTTGTAATCGATGCCCTCAACTCGCTCTTGCAGCATGCGGTGACCTCGGGCATCATTCGGCGCCTCACTGACAGGATGGCTGCATCGAGTATTTCTCTCTTTGCGGACGATGTGGTCATTTTCTGCCACCCAGATCCTTCTGAGCTGGCTACTGTTAGTTCACTCCTGGATTTCTTCGGGGCGGTGTCCGGGCTGCGCACCAATTTCGCCAAATGCGCGGCGGCTCCAATTCAGTGCACCCCGGATGTCTCCCAGACCGTGGGCTCCTCCCTGTCCTGCCCGGTGGTGGCCTTCCCCATCCAGTACCTTGGCCTCCCCCTCTCACTCCGCAAGGCGCCAGTCACCAGCTTGTTACCCCTCATTGACAAGCTGCTGCGCAAGCTGGCCACCTGGAAAGCTGCCCTCCTCTCGCGCGGCGAACGGCTTGCCCTGGTCCGGCAAGTCCTCACGGCCATGCCAGTCCATGTCCTGCTGGCCATGTCTCTGTCTCCACCAATCCTCAAGAAAGCAAATAGGATCATCCGAGACTTCCTTTGGCATGGGCGAAAAGATGCCCGCTCTGGCTCCTGCCTTGTTAGCTGGGCACGCGTTTGTCGTCCGATCGAACTTGGTGGGCTTGGAATTCGCGATCTACACCGCACCGGCATCTCCCTTCGTGTGCGCTGGCTTTGGCTCCATGCATCTGACCCTTCTCGGCCGTGGTCTCATCTTCAGCCGCCCTCGGATCCGGAGGCCCTCCGGTTCTTCCGCGCTTCGACGACTTGGGCCCTAGGCAACGGCCTCACTTGCCGCTTCTGGACTGACAAATGGCTCCAGGGACACTCTATCTCTGAGCTCGCCCCAAGCCTCACTGCCCTGGTTCCGAGCCGGCGCCGTCGCTCGCGCACTGTTGCCTCGGGCCTTCAGGATCGCTCGTGGATCAGCGACATTCATGGTCACCTCAGCCCGGCTACCGCCCTTGAGTACTTTGACCTATGGCGCCAACTGCAGACCATCGTCCTCTCCCAGGAGCCTGATACTATCTCCTGGCGCTGGATGGAGAGTGGTATTTACTCCGCATCCTCCTGTTATAACGCCTTGTTCACTGACTCCACTTTCTCCAATCACTGGCGGCTCATCTGGAAATCAGCGGCCCCTCTCTCCGTCAAGTTCTTCCTCTACCTTGCCTCGGTAAACCGATGTTGGACGGCGGATCGGCTTGCACGACGTGGTCTTCAGCATGAGCCCACTTGCGTCCTATGCTCCCAGCATGATGAGACCCTTCACCACCTCCTAGTTGGGTGTGTCTTCTCCCGCATAGTTTGGCACGGCATTCTCTCCTGGTGCTGCCCGGCGATCCCCGTGCCGGATGGCTCCACCGACTTCCTGAGCTGGCTCAGCAGCGCTACTGATGTCGTTTCACCGGAGAACCGGCGTGGGCTCTCCACTATCGCCGCCCTTACGGCATGGTCCATCTGGCGCCATCGCAATGCGGCCATTTTCGACAAGATTGCGCCCTCCTCCGCCTCCCTCCTGACGTTGATCATGGACGATGCCCGCTCCTGGTCCCTCGCAGGAGTCAAAGGACTCAGCAACATCATCCCTGCAACGTAGCCTAGGTTGTCTGGGCTGAGCAACCCATCTCATGCTCCCTCTGTATCGTGGGCATGCCATATTGTGTACGTGACCATGATGCCACTCTGTATGTTCTAACCCCTTCTATCAATGCAATGATACGCTCTTAGTAGCGTATTCGAGAAAGTTTGAGCATCAGCTTGCCACACGGTTAATACCAGAAAGATTACTCACATTTGTCGCCTTAGTTTTCTTTTCTTTTGCTACTGTTTTGAGTTTAATCATTGCAGGTTTGGGCATCTTCGCAGGCAAACCGCTGTTCATTTTCTTCCACATATCCTCCACACGTGATTTTGTGTCTGCCAAAAAATGAAGCTTCACGCCATGTGCTTATATCTACAAAAGCATTTGTGGAATAAAAATAGCAAAAATACGCATAAGAACCAAACAGGCATGACATGCTACACTGCTGTCAAAAGTTCAACACGGGCCATGCATCTGAAAACTTCATTGACATATCATAGGTTTAGTTCTGAGAAATAAAATCAGGTGGCTTACACAAGTTCATGTTCACTTCACGATAAACAATGTTTACAAAAAAAAGAGTTCATGTTCACTTTCTTCTATTTCTCCTCGACTGGTGTTTTGCTATCCAGCCTACTTGTCAGTAACAAACTAAGGGTCCAGTTATTAACATGTTGTCCTAGAATGTGTGCATTCAAGCTTCTCTAACTTTGTATCATGTTGTATTGAAAATTATTTGGTCTGGTCATATGAGACTTGACACAATTATGTTTTTCATGGAAAATATTCCATAACATCACAAATTCATAAAATTTTACTAGCATAGTCACATGAGAATTAATGCTAAAACTGCATATCAGATAGCATGTTCATGTCACAAATGGAGGGAGTAAAAGATGAGGAAAATTC
>NC_041391.1:599399101-599474336 GCF_002162155.2 Triticum dicoccoides
CATGTGCTCTTTGTATTTTATTCATGCTTGAGAGACTAAATCCTGCACAAGCTTAGTACGGAGTACCTTTTAAACACATACACATGACCTCAATATATAGGCTGCCCAAACCGACCTAGCTAGAAACAAACTGAAGCAACGTATATCTGGCAGCATTGCTTAACAGCTAAGCCACTCTGATTAATGTCTGGAGAAACACCAACTTTATTTTGCAACTCAGAGAAGAGAAAATCAAACATGGAGATGAATTAATAGTACAGACCAGTATCATGAAGCTGCTGCTCTGAGTTGTTAGCATCTCCAGAAGCTGGCAGTTTTTCATCTGCAACCATAGCTTTGAACCCTGGCATTGACATAAACAATATGAGAATTACTGAGTGCATGACTGCTAACTGGAAAAGAAGGCCCATGCTAACAACAATGTTTGGGGTTTGATTAGGCTTTAGTTGCACTATCCGACATCTGCAGAATGCTGAATGTTTCAACAGAAGTTTTACTTTTTTTGTTAAATCTTTGCAGCATGCTTTCAATTCAAATAGCATATATGCCTGTTTCAGAGTAGTGCCCATAAACAAGAACATATTTGGCTTGAAAATACTCCCTCCGTCCCAAAATTCTTGTCTTAGATTTGTCCAAATACGGATGTATCAAGTCAAGTTTTAGTATTAGGTACATCCGTATCTAGACAAATCTAAGACAAGAATTTTGGGACGGAGGGAGTATAACAGAACTAAAATCATTCTTTAGAAATACTCAACACATTTGAAGGTCTTATATTTTGATAGGGAGGGAGTAAATGATAACGAAATTGCTATGTACAAAAGGAGGGCTGCAACCAAGTGACCCCAAGGTGATCCCCAGAAAAAGTTCTGCATTTCAACACTCAGGCCCTGTTTGGGAGAGCTCCACTCCTATCTTCACCCCCAAACTGCAAAGTTTTGGAGACTACCCAAAACCCCACCAGGCACTCGCTTGCCCCTCATTCATCTCAGCCAAAGCGTCTCTCAATCTCTCTCCCAGTCTCTCACAGCAGCAGCAGCACCCAAGCAGCACAAGCCAAACCGCTGCTGCAGCGTTGCTCCGGGAACAGCAAGCCCAGCATGCAGCGCCTCGCGCCTCCGACGAGCACCGGGGCGCCTCGTCCGCGCCGCGCTCCTCTCCAGCGCCGGCCGCCCTCCTCCACGCGGGCCACCTCCTCTGCCTCGCGCTTCTCCGTGCCAGACGCCTAGCCCAGCCTCCCCTGCTCCCAAGCCACCGCGCCGCCAGCGCCGATCTGGGCGTCCCCTGGTACCCCCTCTCCCTCTCACTATCCAGCTGGGCGAAGGGACGAACCTGGCGGTGGCTTGCTGGCGGGAAGGAGGATTCTGGATCAGCACTTGGCACCCACGCGCCGGTAGTTCAGGCTCCAGATTGCGACGGGAGACCGCGAAAACAGGGAGGGGATCGGGGCGCTGCTGGAGGGTTTTTTTCCTCTAAACACCTAAAATAACTATCGGGGAGGGGAAGGGGGCCAGGGAGCCACTGGGGCCCAGTTCTTTTCAGCTTTTGATTCTCCAAAATCAGCTTTTGACAAACTTCCCACAGAATCAGCCGTCGAGTTCTTTCCTGAGATTGTGGTCAGAGATTATGGGATGAGTTGTGTGCTGAAATGTCTGCAATGTCCCTGAACTGAAACTGTGTGTTGAATTGCTAACATTCAGCCATCAAGCAAATCGTCTACTCCTACCAAACAAGCATACATCCATCTACCCATCCATTGTTCCATGTACAGAGAAGAACTAGGAACAGACACGAACAAGAAGGAATAGAGGCTGCACCCAGGGTGGCATTACCATGATCAACTACAACATGAGAGATTGTAAATATAATACATCCGTTCATCAGCCTATCCACCCGTCAATTTTGTAACAAAAAATTGATAGAAAAGAGAGACATGGGGGGCAGAACAGAGAAGACAGAGAGGAGAGGAGAGCTCACCTTAGGCGACGGCCCGAGCGAACTCCGGCGAGGCGGCGTCGGGCGTTGAGGCCAGCGGCTTAAGGTGAGCGGGCGGGACGGGGGAGCGGGCGGGACGGGGGAGCGGCCGGGGCGGGCTGTCGGTCGGCGCGGCGGCGGCGGCCCTGTAACCCTATCGCGAGCGCGAGTGGGGAGGTGGGGGATCGAGCGAAGGAGAGGGATTTTTTTTTTTTTTGAGGGAAGGAGAGGGACTAGTCGTACGACTCGTTTTTCTGGGCGCGGCCGGCCACCAGTGGCAGTTCTCTCTTTTTTCTTTTTTAAACTACTTGGCGCACTTTATTAAACTCATATCAAAGTTACATCATCCACAATGTCCGAAAGTAAAAAGCTGGGAGGATCACCATCCCAAACAAAAGTAGAATTTAAATTGAAACTATGTCTAGCAAGATTGTGCGCCAATCTATTAGCCTCCATAGGACAATGAGTGAAGGATACCGCACCAATACGGTATGCTTTTTGAAAACAATCAGCCAAAATAGCAGTATAGGGGCTCCAAATCTCAATCACGCCATTGCATGCTTGAATAACTTCCAATGAGTCAGATTCAACAATTACTTGATGACAGCCGAGTCCTTCAACCAACTCTAGTCCTTGCTAAATAGCTACTGCTTTGGCCGTTGTTGCATCAAGGAGATGATGAAGCAACCAGGATGCTCCCGCAAGGTGAAACCTCCAATCAATTCTTATAAATTAAATGTTGACGCCGCTTTTTTTGAAGATGGAACGGGTGCAGCAGTGGCAGTTCTCTCCTAATTTACCTGTCAGACAGGGTAAATCCAAACGTTTTTGTTTTTGGGGGGAAGGCCTCGCGGCTAGCTTTATTAACTTTAAATAATGCTTTCATCATCCGTAAGTAAATCGGAGATAAAATCAGGTGGGGAGTCCAACCACATAGACGGTGGATCATCCCGACCATGCTGAGCTAGTGTGTGGGCTACCATGTTTGATTCTCTGTTACAAAATTCAAAAAGAACCTTCCCGAAATTTGCGCATAGTTGACGACATTCATCCAGTATAGGGCCAGCCATCATAGAATGACCAGTATTGTTCGCCATTGCCTCCACAATTGTCATGTTATCCGCCCGGGCGACGATAGAGTTTGCCCCAACCGAACGGGCAAGCTTCAATCACTCCAGTAGTGTTGCCGCCTCTGCTATTTCAACATCACCCACATGCTCTAATTTTGCCGTGGAGGCCGCGATAAAGAAACATGCGCCATCCCGGACAACTGCACCACATGATCCAGAGTAGTCTTCTTCTAGAAAGGAGGCATCCATATTCAAAATTAGCTGGCCAAACAAAGGTCTCTTCCAAGTATTAGTCCTTGGGGTAGCTGCCTTTTGTGTTGCCGCTCGAACAACATTTAGGGCAACAGCTCGTATTGCTTGGGTTGGTCGTTCAGGACTCTGCACATCATCTCCCTTTTCTACTTGTCGTCTCTGCCACCAAATATACCAAGAAGACACAGCAATCATCTCTGGTCTTTCAATCACGTCAAAGTAACTCTGTTGGTTTGATGAATCACACAGAAGGATCTCCAAGATCTCCGCTCCTGATCTGCCTGGCAGTTTCGCTGTCCGAATCATTTCATGAAGACCAAGGAGTGACCAGATCAGCCCGGCTCTGTTGCATCCAAACAGCGCATGTGCCACATCCTCCGCATGAAGCTTACATACTGGGCATAGTGACGATGTCGAGATGTGGCGATTTGCCAGAACGCCAAAGCAAGGAATGGCATTATGTAATGCCCGCCAAACAAAGATTTTCACCTTGCTTGGCACTTTTAGACCCCATAGCTTCTTCCAAATCGGATGGGTGACTGAAGCACTTGAAAGAGAGCTAGGATTTGTACTTCCATAAGAATCTTCCCACTGCTTATAGTAAGTCGAACAAACACTAAAGTTACCCGACTTTGTCAAGTGCCATGCCACATAGTTTTCTGTATCTCCCTGGTGCAAAGGATTCTGTAATATTCGATCAGCGTCAATGGGCCAGAAGTTATCTCTGATGAGCTGTCCGTCCCACTCCCGGACGCTGGGTTAATAAGTTCATTGACACGAGTAAGGACTCTATTTCCTCGAGGCGTCACAATTTTCCTGGAGGAACTATTAGGAATCCAGCAGTCCTCCCATATATTTAACTTTAAGCAATTGCTAATCCTCCAAATACATCCTTTCTTAAATGTGTGAGCTCCCGCCCATATGCTCTGCCATACAAAGGAGGCCCCCTTCTTCAGTCCACAATTGAGCAATTCTCCCGTTGGATAGTATTTAGATCGGAGCACCCTTGCGCACAATGACTCATGATGCTCAATAAGTCTCCAGACCTGTTTTGCTAGGAGCGCCAAGTTAAAGCTATGAATGTCGCAAAAGCCCATGCCCCCTCTTTCCTTGGGGATGCACAACCTCCACCAAGTAAACAAATGCATCTTACGTTGGTTTTCCCCGTCACCCCACCAGTAGTGTGAAATGGCATCAGTGATCCCCTTGCAAATTGTTTTCGGGAATTTGAAAACACTCATCGAGGGATGGCTTGGGCCACCGCTTTGATCAATGCTTCCTCGCCGTCGTAGGACAGAGTCCTCTCCTTCCATCCATTGATCATTTTCTGGATCCTCTCAATGATGTGCTTAAAACAGTCAACACAGTCCACCCCAATCATGGAGGGGAGACCCAAGTACTTATCCGAGAGTGATTCCGTCATGATGTCCAAGATTTGACATACTTCAACTTTCATGTCCACGTCAGTATTGGGGCTGAAATAAATTGATGATTTTGCTGCACTTACCATATGTCCGGAAGCCAAACAGTAGTCATCAAGGACTCTCTTTAAGGTGTTTGCATTTTCAGCGTCAGCCCTCCTCAAGGTCAACGAATCATCAGCAAACAATAAGTGTGAAATAAAAGGGGAATCACGGCACACCTGGACACCTTTGTGATTTCCTGCTTCTTCCTCGTGAGCAATCAGATTTGAGAGGCCCTCAGCACATAGAAGGAATAAGTAGAGGGAGAGAGGGTCCCCTTGTCTTAAACCTCATGTTGGGATAAAGGGTGCAGTCTCGTTTGAATTGAACCTTATTTTATACTCAAGGAAGTCACATAGGCCATAATTAGATCGATCCATCTTTCATCAAACCCCAATCTACCAAGTATCCCTTCAAGAATACCCATTCAACCCGGTCATAAGCCTTGTGCATATCAAGTTTTACCGCACAAGTTTCCATCTTCCCCTTCTTATTTTTCTTCATTGTGTGGAGGCATTCATATGCCACAATAACATTACCTGTGATGATCCTTCCCGGCACGAAGGCGCTTTGTGTCTCACTAATTATGTCCGGAAGAAAAACTTTTAACCTTGCTGCCAACATCTTTGCAATCACCTTATAAACTACGTTGCAAAGGCTAATATGCCTGAATTCTGTCACTTTCTCCGGGTTGTCCACCTTTGGGATTAAAACAATAGTGGTAGTGTTCCATCCCGCAGGTATAACTCCACTGTTCACTGCCTCCAAAACCTCCTTCACCAAATCTTGTCCCAAGAGGTGCCAAAATTTCCTATAGAATACCACATGTAGCCCATCTGGACCCGGCGCTTTCAGGTCGCCAATGCTAAACAAGGCTCGTTTAACTTCCTCCTCCGAGTACGGCGCCAACAGAGCTTCATTCATATAAGGGGTAACACCCGTTTTTACTTTATTAAGTACATTGATACGTCCATTTTGCATCATGCTTTTATATCAATATTTATTGCATTATGGGCTGTTATTACACGTTATGTCACAATACTTATGGCTATTCTCTCTTATTTTACAAGGTTTACATGAAGAGAGAGAATGCCGATAGCTGGGATTCTAGGCTAGAAAAGGAGCAAATATTGGAGACCTATTCTGCACAGCTCCAAAAGTCCTGAAACTCCACGAAAGTCATTTTTGGAATTAATGATAAATATTCAGCAGAAGAAATACCTGAGGGGGGCCACCCACCGTCCACGAGAGTGGGGGGGGCGCCCTACCCTCCTGGGCGCGCCCCCTGCCTCGTGGGCCACTTGGCAGCCCTCCGGTGCCCATCTTTTGCTATATGAAGTCTTTTACCCTGGAAAAATATCATAAGCAAGCTTACGGGACGAAACTCCGCCGCCACGAGGCGGAACCTTGGCGGAACCAATCTAGGGCTCCGGTGGAGCTGTTCTGCCGGGGAAACTTCCCTCCGGGAGGGGGAAATCATCACCACCATCATCACCAATGATCCTCTCATCGAGAGGGGTTCAATCTCCATCAACATATTCACCAACACCATCTCCTCTCAAACCCTAGTTCATCTCTTCTATCCAATCTTTGTACCGAAACCTCAGATTGGTACCTGTGGGTTGCTAGTAGTGTTGATTACTCCTTGTAGTTGATGCTAGTTGGTTTATTTGGTGGAAGATCATATGTTCAGATCCTTAATGCATATTAATACCCCTCTGATTATGAACATGAATATGCTTTGGGAGTAGTTACGTTTGTTCCTGAGGACATGGGAGAAGTCTTGCTATTAGTAGTCATGTGAATTTGGTATTCGTTCGATATTTTGATGAGATGTATGCTGTCTCTCCTCTAGTGGTGTTATGTGAACGTCGACTACATGACACTTCACAGTTATTTGGGCCTAGAGGAAGGCATTTGGAAGTAATAAGTAGATGATGGGTTGCTAGAGTGACAGAAGCTTAAACCCTAGTTTATAAGTTGCTTCGTAAGGGGCTGATTTGGATCCATATGTTTCATGCTATGGTTAGGTTTACCTTAATACTTCTTTTGTAGTTGCGGATGCTTGCAATGGGGGTTAATCATAATTGGGATGCTTGTCCAAGAAAGGGCAATATCCAAGCACCGGTCCACCCACATATCAAATTATCAAAGTAACGAACGCGAATCATATGAGCGTGATGAAATTTGGCTTGACGATAATGCCCATGTGTCCTCGGGAGCGCTTTTCTCATTATAAGAACTTGTCCAGGCTTGTCCTTTGTTACAAAAAGGATTGGGCCACCTTGCTGCACTTTATTTACTTGCATTGCTTGTTACCCGTTACAAATTATCCTATCACAAAACTATTTGTTACCTACAATTTCAGTGCTTGCAGAGAATACCTTACTGAAAACTGCTTGTCATTTCCTTCTGCTCCTCGTTGGGTTCGACACTCTTACTTATTTAAAGGACTATGATAGATCCCCTACACTTGTGGGTCATCATACATCCACATGTGGTACATTAACCTCGGAGGTAAATAAAATTTTAAAATAAGCCTCTATGATATTCCTCATCGAGTCATTATCCTCTAACCAGTTTCCATTTTCATCCATCAGGCGTCGAATGAAGTTTCTTTTCTTACGAGCAGTAGCAAAGTTATTGAAAAATTGTGTATTCCTGTCACCGAACTTCAACCAATTTGCCCTGCTGCGTTGGACCCAATAAACTTCTTCCTTCTCCATCGTTTCTTCAATCTCAATGAGAAAACTACACTGCCGATCTGCCGGCTCATCAGAAAGCGGCCCCAATCGCAGCAAATCCAACTCCTCCTTAAGTTCTTTCAAGCGTCGATGAGGAGCTTTCAGAACTCCTCGATCCCACCTATGGAGGTCCTGGTGTACCGCTGTAGGGCGTTGAGCAAGGGAGGCCGAGATGCAAGCCTCAGTTACATGCTGCATGACCTCCTCCTCCTCCTGTAACCAACGTGCTTCAAACTGCTTGGGCCTCACGTATGATTGTTGGTCCATGACAGCTGCACCCTCTAGATCAAGGATCACCAGGCGGTGGTCAGACTTTGTGTGCGGCGCGTTGGTCACCATAGCTGCTCGGAACAACCCATGAAAGGGTCCATTACACACTGCTCTGTCGAGACGTTCCCGTAGTCTACGTCTCCGTCATGTGAATTGATCACCTGTAAACCCCATATCCTTAAGTTCGCAGTCCACCAACGCGTCCCTGAAGTTTTGCATCATACTGACTGGCCTAGGCACTCCGCCTTCTTTCTCATGCGAGTATAGGATCTCGTTGAAGTCTCCTACAACCACCCATGGGATCTGCCCCTGTTGATGCAGGCCACGCAGGTAGCCCCATGACAGATGTTTGTCCTCCCATCTAGGCTCACCATAGAACCCAGTGAGTCTCCATTTTTCATCTGTTGGCCCTCCAACCATTGCATCAATGGAGTTTTTTGTTCTGTCATTTATATGGATAACAACCGAACTACACCAGAAGAGAAGTAGTCCGCTGCTTGCACTCACGCTCTCTACCACCTCAACACGATCCATCTTTAATTTCCTCATTAGCTTATTTGCCCTAGTTGTGTTCAGATGCGTCTTGGAGAAGAAGATCACATCCGGCCCCCACTACTTTTGGATATCCAGAAGAGCCCTTTCTGTCGTGGGACTGGCCATACTACGGCAGTTCCAACTAAGTGTTTTCATTGCGCCCGGCGATCCTCCTCACGGGAGGTCGCCGTTCCCATTGTCAATCCATCCACTTCAGTAATCGTTCCAAATCTCTGCCTCTTGGGGTCATGTATCTTTTGTGGGGTGCTCAACAAGCTCTTGTCAACTGGTTCAGAGGTGCTATTCTCAATAAGGTTCACTTTATTATTAATAAACCCCAGAGGAGGGGTCTGCGGTAGGCCTATAGTTTTCACAGAGGCAATACCATCCTAGCCTATTAGCTATTTGTGTGCCATAGGAACCACTGCACCCGCATACTGAATCGAATTAGGGTCCACAACCATCTCATTTTCTTCTTCTATGTTGGGCTCCCCTTTTTTACCTCTTCCTCCACCCAAACCTCCCCCACTCCCACCTGATTCGCCCCCACATCCCGCTCCATTACCTCCTCCTCGATTAGTCTGTGACTCAAAATTCCCGAGTAGCCACTTAGCCCATTCACAGTCCTCCTCCTTGTGGATGCCATCGCCACATTCAATGATCGTATGGCCCATGAGTCCACAAAAGTAGCAGAATTCCAGGAGTTTCTCATACTCCACTCGATATTTCCTCCTCTCTTTCAGATTCAGCGGGACAAATCTCACAAGTGGTGTATCAAGCTTCACAAAGACGCGAGCGCGGAGATACTTCCTGGGATTAATTATCCCTTCATTAACAATTACTCTGAACGAAGGAATTCCAACTTTTGAAGCTATTTTCTCAGCAATCTCTTTCTTCTTCATGAGTCCATCAGGTATACCAATGATCCTTGCCCACACCGGGATACGATCAAGCTTGTGATCATGGACGTTCGTGATACCGTCATATTCCTCAATGACCACAGCAGAATCTCGAAACAGCCACGGGCCATTGTTCATGACCCTGTTCCAGTCTCCCAAGCACATAAACCGTGCCAGGAAAATATTAGGGTTCATCATTTTGAAGATCACGCCCTGTGTCGGAGCCCAGCCATTACGCAGAGATTTGAATAGCGCTACATGTCTAAAAGGCCGCTGGGTGTGAACCCTAAAGATTGCGATCCATCTAGTATCCTCGATAAGTTTCTCAACTTCACCTGACAGATCCAGATCCTCCTCCTCCTCACCATGGAGATTTAGTCCGTCGAAGCGATTTTCCAAGTTGCTGTCCATGTCATGGGAACCCCGGGTTCTGCCACTTCCAGAGGCCACCTCCATTGAGGGCGTGCTCGCCGATGGCCCAGCCATGGGATGCACTCCTAGGAAGACTGAAGCGTTGGTGATCACGTGAGGCACAATCCAAAGGATCGATCCAACGTGGGAATCTGGTAAATTTTGATGTAGATGGGGGAACCCTAGCGAGCCGCCAGGGAAAACGGGGAACCCTAGCGAGACGCCAGGGGGGAAAACCTGGGTAAATCGAAACGTTTTGTTCTGTGGGAGGGCCCAGAATCGCGAGAAGCAAGGCTCCAGGTGAAAAATAAAGGCAAAGTTTGTTTTGTCCATTTTGCTAGTTCCTAGACAATTTTTTTATTACAGTATCGATTCTAGCGATTCTTAGATGATTTTGGACAATCAGGTCAAGTTCTATTGAGCTTTTGATTTTCCAGACCAAGATTGTCCAAAGTCGAGTGAAAAGAACTGGGCCCGGAACTGAAAGAAACAGTTTTTTTGTTTTTTTGCCTTTGTTGCCCTAGAATGACTAGGCAACCACTGGGCGTCAACCCGACTGATAGCTCCCACATGACCTGCCATTGGATCATACCATCATAACCGTTACTTCGTGCTTTCGCACATCTCCTGATTCACTAATCGCATGTCTCACTGCACCCTTTTGCGGCACCAGCTCGCTACTTCAGTTGAAATTGTCAGTGGCTTCGCAGCGGTGGTGCTGTTGTGAGCCCACCCTTCACATATTGTGTGTTTGCAGCATCCCTGAAGGAACACTCTCTCTTCCTTCGTGTTTGATTGTAGGGACTCATGGTTGGGAAACAACACTTGGGGGCATGGCGGCTTGCTGCAAAGAAGGGCGAGTCACCTCGTGACGAGATCCAGAAGGTGTCAAGGGAAGAGGAGAAAGTGGAATGGAAGAGGAAGTACTTGTAGCAATGCCGCTACAACGCATGGTTTTGCAACAACGATGGTCAGCGCTTTTAGCTACAAGGATGAAGGTTTGCAACAATAATGGTCGGTGTCACACGACTTGCCTATGTCTTGTAGCACGATGGTTCGAGGGGTGCAACAGCGCCGTGTCCGACCTAAAATACCGGTGTTTCGATGGTTGTAGCAACACAGAGCGGCGACGCGTTGTGCATCGGTGGTGATAGAGCATAAAGTAGGAGACTACTCGTGCGAGAAGAAAGGGGAAATGCAAAAGGGAAAGGGAACGGGAATAGGTCAGGTAGGGAGAAGCGGTGCGCAGGCCCACTTGACACATGTTGGGTGTGCACGCGGTCAAGTAAATGTAGCGACCAGTTAGGTGAACCAAAGGGTCTTCCAAATAACTATCGAGGAGGTGATACATGAGCTAGTGGACTTGCCCTAAGGCCCAACAACTACTGACGTACCCAGTTAGTCAGTCCGATCAAAATCCAATAGAATTGAACGATGCATGCCACCTCATTCCACCTATATAATTACCACCACACTCTACCCCCTAACCCTACCCGCCCATGCCAGTTCACCCCGCCACTGCCGTGAACCGCCACCCTCTCCCTAGTTAGGTAGGTAGGTAGGCCACCGCCGGTGTCACCACCGGTGGGTACCACTGATCAAGATGTTGATCTTCGTGAAGACCCTAATGACAAAGACCATCACGTTGGAGGTAGAGTCCTTAGAAACTATCGACAATGTGCATGACCAAGATATAGGACAAGGAGGGCATCCCCTCGGCTAGCAGCGAGTCATCATCACCGACGATCAACTAGAGGACGGATGCACGCTCATTGACTACAACATTCAGAAGGAGTCGATGTTGCACCTAGTACTCCATTTGAGGGGGGCTGCGAAAAGATGACCTACACCAAGCGCAAGAAAGTAAAGCTCATTATTATGCGGTCGTATGGGGTTGGCGACTCCACCGGCAAGGTTACATGCCTATTTAGATATATTATAACTGAGCATCTTCCCAGCCCTCCCAGGCTATCAGTGTTTGCAGTCGTCGGATCGTTAATTTTTGGATGTTTCAACCGTCCGATTATCTGTGAACCAAACCACCGAGCGCTAATTCACAGGGCTGCTACTCCCGTAACAATATCGGAAGCCTGCCGTGAAACTGGGCCTAATGGGCTTTAATCCAACGTGGGGAAAAGTACAGATGCAACGACGTTTCAGCAACAACCTGTGGTTGAGATGGTTAGGTGGACAGTGGTATCCCCAATCCACCAGGGTTCAAATCCTGGTGCTCGCATTATTCCTGGATTTATTTCAGGATTTCCGGCGATGCGTTTTCAGTGGAAGGAGACGTTCCCGTCGACGACGAGGCGCCTACGGTTGCTTCATAAATCTCAAGATGATATGTCGGCTCTGTCTCTCGGAGGTGCTCATAGGGGTAGGGTGTGCGTGTTTGCATTTATAGGGGTGAGTGTATGCGCGTGTATATGAGCGCTTGTGTCTGTACTGATGTAAAAAAAAGCAACAACCTAATTCACCCCTTCCGCTTCTTCAACCTTGGCACGCCCATGATCTTGCGATTAGGGTTGTGTTTGCCGCCGCCACTGCTCTCCTCTTGCGTCGTCGACAGCTGCAGCCACCCCACCGCCTCCTCCTTCCCTCCCCTGGTCCCTTTCCAAGTTTGTCCGCGTCGCCTCCTATCCTCCTTGATGCGTCCTTTCATCATCTTCTCTCCTCCTTGCCCCGTGGTTCACACTTCTCTTGACTTCACAATGGCGAAACCCTTCTCATCTCACGGTGCACGAGGAAACCGTGATGAGCACTCCCCGTCTGTCTTGGTGGCGTGAGGATGAAGGTAATTGCTAGATGCTTACTGAATCAAACTCTCCTCCAGTGATCTTCTCGAGAGAAAACTGCCTGATGTTCCGTCTCCCCAATGGATCTCCTCTTGCGTCATCTCACGACAACCGTCGAGCAGGTATAAACATCAGTTTCTACATTTTAGATAGGCCAGCGAGGTAAATTTCATCATGGAGAAGACTCAATCATGGTTTCTCTTTGTTGTGCACTATCCTTTAGTGCAGTGCAAAATATTTCACCTGACAGGCAGAGTTGAGAGAACTAAAATGGGGCAAGGACCTTTATGCATCGGCTAACACAACAACAGTGCCCAGTGACACTCACCGGACCATCAATTCCAACCTTCAAGTCCAAGGTCCTGCTTTCTCAGTATTTTGCGCTGCCTTTCATACATTACCAACAATGTGCTTTCTTTCTGGCTGCGTAACAACCCTTTGCGATCTGCACTCTGGAATATGCCTGCAACAATCGAGTCAAATGAATATTTACTGAAGTTTGCAGCATTTATGTAAACTACAGTTTTTGATCTTTCATACCACCATTGCTTTCAGATGTATGTATTAACGTCTTTTTTCTTTCTCCCATTTACAGCGCAAAGAAGTTGGAAATTTCTGAAGTCCCCAAGTAAATCATTGATCGATTATATATTGCTCTTTGGTTTTAGAAAAATCAAAACATACTCCCACTTTGTGCTATATATACTGCTCAATATTCATTACCATCAATAATAGAATTGATAGTGTGTGTGATTTCCCTCTTTTTGCACAAATACTTAACTTGCATTTTGATATTGGCCACCCTTTGGTTACTACATACGTATCCAGACGACTGTAGCAAGTCTTTTTTTGGTGGAACTATAGGAAGTCTCTGTTTCCTAGCATTCTATCATTGTTGCTTTCATTTCCTCTAGAACAAGAGCACAAAGTATTTTATGAGATCTTTGGCTCTTCCTACATGAAATTTGCCATGTAACTATGGTTCCTGAAAGTACAACATAAATTTGTTTATCTAGACTCGTATGATTTATTACTTGGACAAATAGTGTAAGCATATTGGCCTATGGCAATGTTGTTGCAGATTCCAGTGTTCGCATTTGCCACCTAGATTTCTCTTCTAGACGGTTTTAATAAGACCATCACATGGGTTAATTGGTCAGGAGGGGCCAACATCCTGCAAGATATGGTGCTGCAAAATGAATGTCGAATTTGTCCAGCAGTTGAGTGTAGTACAATACCCTCGTCTGTTCATATCTTTTTTTTTCTGTTGCGATGGTTGATCTCCTAATTATGTTGGTTAGTTGTAGTAAATTGCCATACTGCCCATACATGTGTTGTATCTAGAGCTTCAGATACCTATTATGATACATGTTGCTTGATTGATCAAGTCCATTGCTGGCTATCTTTTAATTTTACGATGCTTCTTGCATTATCTACTTTAGTGAGAAATTGTTATATGCAAAGAAACAAGCTTGAAGTTAATTTAGAACAGACATAAATACATTCAGTCCAATAGTCAATTAGTATAACACCGACAAGATTTGACTTGCTACTTTTGATTTTTGAGTCATCCATTAGTCCTATGTCGCTGACCCAGTGTAATTGCTTCTTAGGATCGGACTGCATTTTTCCTGTCATGCTATCAATTGTTTCAGATGTGGTCTCTAGATGTGTGCTTCATCTTCTTACTGCATGAGACAGACGCCTTCCCATATTTATCTGAACGGACTAAGTTACACCAAAGATGTCTTATGACAATCCATCATCAGCGCTATGTGTATCTTGCTCTATCTTGCTGTCTATTTTTGATTTGACTTTAATGGCCTCAGTGATCCAAAACCCTCAGGTGATTCATCCAGATTTGATATTATTTACGGAGTAGGAAATTTTGATACAAACAAGCCTATTTATTCAGTACATGTATGAATAATCAGTTTCCTGTCGTTTTAATACTCACATCACCTGTCAAAGGTGAAAAAGATATGTATCTTTAGTTCTTCACCAACAACCCATGGTTCTCGGGAGTCTGTACTGAAATGCCTTACAAAGAAGATAACAAAAGCTTACACAACTTCTCTGTAGTATGTAGCTTTTCTTTTATCATTGTGTATTTGTAGATGATCTTTTTACAGCATTATGCGCTAGATGATGATTATGAGCATTTTCTTTACAAGCTATCTGATGTGTTGAAGGTTGTACTCGTAGTAGCAGCATGATGATCCTTTTTCCCACCCTAAGTATATGATGATGGTTCATCTTGTTTCCCATATGTGCAAATGCAGTGGTGTATTCATGTTTCTTTTGGGTTGTTGCCTGGATTTTTACCTCGATTGTTACCGAGCTAACGAAGGAATTCCTTGGAATCTGCTGGCACTTGTGCCCATAGGTATAGATTGTGTAGTTCAAGAAGGTTGAGATAATATCAACTTCAGACGTTCTTATTACGTTGTTACTTGGTACGATTGTTGAGTATCAATGCATGTTGTTTCCAGAAGCATGTTTGACCTCTTTCCTACTTGTGTTTAGTTTGGGGAGAGCTTGTAAGACTTGCAGGAACGGCCAAAGAAATCTTAAGATCTCAATAGTAAAGGATTTTTTTACTGTGTTTGTGATAAAAACATGTTCTAATCATTTCAAGGGAGTGTGCAGCACAGGACCTGTTTTCAGAGGGATGTACCATGTATGCAACATAAACATAATATGAAGATTTTACTTTCATCCTCGTAGTAACTATTGCATTTATATTTTTTTCTGTCCCTATGATTGGATGCAAAACTACAAGTATGCCAGCCGTGGGTCAATGTTTAAGGTTATTGTTGCCATTGGTTCACTGAGTGAAATTTCTGTTGCTTCGTTCCAACTTAGCACTCCCTGTTCCGAACGGATATAATACAATATTATTTACTACTGTATTGGGTGTTTTGTTTCAAAAGAAAATGAAAAACTTCCGTGAAACAACTCATTTGAGTATTTATCATAAGTTAAAATAGACGGGCGCAGCAACACGCGCCATCAATGATCTAGTGCAAGGAATGACCCAACGCTAATTGTGGCCAACCACTACTGAAGAAGTGCAACACTGCCTATGTCTACAACTAGGAGGCCTAGGTTGCTATGATCATCACTTTCCAAGGAGAAGAAAAACCAGAAAGTTTTGGTTAGCAACAAATGTTTGTGTGTTGTTTTGAAGTGTCATTTTGGAACATCAAACACATGCACCCTCTTATGGTGTGCGTACTTTTTTTATATCATGTCGTGATAGATTGCTAATTCGAATTATACCGGAGTTATTCGTTTTGTCCTATATTTCTGCTGATGTGCCACTCATCATCTGAGTAACCTATTTATTCCATGATACTTGTTACGTCTCATATTGTGTTGTTTTTACATGCTCGTGTGCTATATAAATCATGTACATCTTATAATGTTCATGTACATCTTATAATGTAAGGTGAAGCATAATGGTATTCGTTTGATCATAATTATGTTGTGATTCATTTTGATGCTTTGTGGGATAGGGTTATGTTGTTGTTGCAGACATTTGTTGTGTTTAGTTTAGTTTCAAAGGAATAACAAATAGTCGCACATCAACATAACTTGTCAAATTAGCCGAAACATAACCCAGTTCAACATCATATGTAATGATCCATCTTGACAAACTCACAATGTTATGCTAGCTAGCATTAACGATCAAATATGTGACACTCGAATTAAATGTTATGCAATGAATAATAAATTTGTTAACCCATAAGACAATTAGGACACATGATATTGCACAATATTATAGAGCTAATGCAGAACAAGCTCGCCAATTTTTGGGTTACTGTTTACTCCATGTAGCAAGTATTATTGGTTGGCAGCCAGTACTTTTTAGCTTTTCTCAAGCTATATTGTCAACTTAAAACCGGGACCCTACTTGAGAAAGTTGTTTATTCAGCGGATCAGACCGTTCATGCTGGCCTCCCTCCAGGCAGGACAGATGACCGAAGCCCGCCCCAAATCAAAAGGGTTGGGGGCAAGATTATATATAAGTGCAAATGTCGCGCCTTCGGCACGACTGCATGAGACCAGAAGTGCAAATAAGAGTTTTCAGGGCTAGCTGAGTACTTCAGTACAAAAAATACCATTTTCTTTACAACATTTCCGAAATCTACCAAGATTCCTGACTTTCCAGGAAACCAACCGGTACAGCGCAGGGAGAAAAGATATGAGAAGGCGAATACTGCAAGCGGAATCATCGACACAAAATAATACATTCAGACGATACAATACATCTCTCAGCAGGGTCTTCTTTTGTCCACTTTCAAATGATGGATGTTGAACCATCTCTTCCTGCGAAGCCGCTCTTTAGGTTTCTTTTCTTTTTTATTAGGGCCCTCTTCATCGCTCGCTGATGCCTCCATCGTCGTCGGACTCTTAGATTTCTTCTCTTTTCTTACACTTTGGTCAGCATCACTTTTGGACCCTTTAGAGGATGTTTTCCCTTTGCTGTCACTGGAACTCCGCTTTAGAGTTGGGCTGTTGGTGTAGGATGCATGAATGGCATTCCTTTCGTTGAGAAGCTCATCGATCTATACAAGAACATGATGTGAGAACAAGGCAAGGAACAGAAATAGATGTTCCACGAATACACGTACCGTTTGCATTTCTTGAGCATATCTGCTGGTCATCTCAGTGAACTTTGCTAAAACCTGCCAATTCCAACTCTTAACAATGATGTGTTTTCACTTAAAAGGCTGTTTCCGTGAGAATCTGCAAAGGTGAGGGCATACCTCTCTATACTCCGACTCAAATTTAGACAGCTCGGACCGTTTTGCAAGTATCTTTGCCTCCACGCTTCGTAGCTTCTCCTTTTCGGTGGAAAACGGTTCAGCACATACAACCTCTAAAGTATAGGTTGCACTTTTGAAGAAATTATCACCTAATAGAGCAAATGCTTTATATAAGTCTATACATGTTTGCCATGGATAATTTTACAGGAAGTAACATAAAGTGGCATACCATAAACGGCAAAATAATGGGTCCCTTCTTTCAGTTCATTAACTTCGCATGGTTGAAAACCATCCAATCTCTTAAAGAATGCACTATCGGGATCTTTTGCAGCAGCAGCCTGGAAATAATTGGATCTTATAAAGAAGCAACCCAACAAAGAAACAAAAGGATAGACAACAAGACACTATGTGTATACTCACTGAATTATTATGTTCAAAACGGTACACGGGAAAGCCAAGAAAGAACATCCCAGCAGAAGTAACTTTCCCTGTCTTTGCACTATCTTCCTGCAACAGACTGGTAGATATCAGCTGACATAATGCTCAAAGCCTCAAAAACTAGCGCACTGAAAATTATAAAATGGACTAACACAATCATACTTCCAAGGCATTACATTATATGCAATTCAAATTTGACCACACAAAATTGGTACTACTTCAATCACACTAGAAGATCTGGTTAGGCCCGAGAAAGCAACATGTGCGTGAATACCTGGATTTAACCAAGCTTCTGGATGGGGGGTAGGATCACAAGAAGACTTTGTTAAGGTTTAGGCCATTCACAGAACGCAGCTTCCCGGTAAGATTATGCAGAAAGCAGTTTCTAGCTGGTGTCCCTACGGGCATACAGTCCATATCTAAACCTGAGATGATGCTGGTGAACATATCTGACATTTACATTAATTAGCAAAATGCAATATTTTAAGTTCCCCAATTATACCGATGTGAGGGAAGTTCCAACCATATCAACAAAGTAGAGATTCTGGGCTTCACAAGCTCCAATAATTACAATGCAATTGCAAGCTAATGTTCAAAAATTCACATAAGGAAACATTAACACAAGGAGGGTTGTAATGAAACATAGTTTGTATGCAATAAATACATATTACAGAGAAACATGGAATAATGCACCGACACCCATGATTAGAATGTCTTCTGGACTATTTGACACACCCTTTTCAGTAAGAAGCAGAGATTTTGGAAAGATAAAAAGCTGATGGCAAGAAACAAATCATGCATTTTCACAATTCATGCTTGGTAGGTGACAAACTAGTTACAAACAGAAGCAATGTTCTTATGCGGTAAGGCATCCTAAAGCGAGCACCCACCACCTTAACACCTAAGCGATAACTAAGTGCCTAAGGCGGGCAAAATTGTGAGGAGCTGCCAGCATGCTTTCCCGCCTAAGCGTCCAAGGCAGGACGCCTTAAAAATAATGAATAGAAGCAAATGCTGGAAATTATGTTTGTTTGGACAAAAAAAATGATAAGCCAGATAAACATACCTGTAAAGCAAGGCTTAACCCACCGTTTTCTTCAGGTTCAAAATAGAGCAACTGAAAGGGAAAAAGACCTCCTTAGAAATAAGAACTTGTTCATGGGAGGAAACCTGAAAATTTGCCAAACTTACAGTGCAATAATACAAAATACTATGTACTGTGTACTTGATTATTTTAAATGTGATTATTCAATGCCATGATAATCTCAAGAGAAACGACCAGTTATATGTCTTGTTGAGATGGTGCACATATCAGCAGGCGGAGCTACCACGAAAAAACTGGGCGGGCCAGATAGTACAAACTGTGCTACCATATTAAAAATCAGTACATTATTGTAGGCTGGACTTCATGTAAAACATTTTTTGCTTTAACCCTGGGCGGGCCATGGGCCTTTTGGCCTTGGTGTGGCTCTGCCAGTGCATATCAGTATATCACCACAAATTTCTTAACACTCAGAGTGCAAAAGTTAACCAGAAAAGAACAGATAAGCTAGTTTACTTATCCAAGTGCAACAATACAAGTAACAGATGGCGAAGCTTCTCAACCAAAGTAATGTAATGGAGTAGTTAAGTTATCAAATGAACATGTCAGATAGATGCTAACGACGAGTTTGCAACTAACCTTGAATTTACTTTTAGCAGTCGAACAAACTCTACACACTAACCCCAATTTGGCTTCTTCTTCCGTTATGTCCACTGAATAAAAATGAGCTGATTGTTTTTCCACCTGCCAATGTGTTCAATCCAAAATATTACTCACTCGACAAAAATAATGCATGGAGATGAAACGAAGGCGGGTAGTTGCCAACCTTCCTGCATATGGATTTGCCCAGATGAAGCTGAGCAATCTCCACCGAGCCATTCAATGCCTCCTCTAAAACTGTTGCCGAAACTGTGGTTTTGATTGGTACTCCTAGCTTGCTGCACAAACACAACTATCACTACATAACCTCATAACCAGACAAATATTAGAGAATAAAACAGCGTATCCTGAACAAGTCACCTAAACAGAGCAGCAAACATTGTATTTACAGTGTTGAGACTTGATAGGTCCAGCTCTAGTTCGTGACTATCTGCTTCGATGGCCTGCATGGCAACAGAAGCATTAGTCACATGAGAAACAAGCAACACAAACTACTCAAATCAAGCCATATATCACCTCGAATCCAGAGGAATCATACTGCCGCCTTTTATCAGGATCTGAGAGGATGTTGTAAGAGAATGTGGCTTCTTGGAACTTCTCAGAGGCAACGGGATCATCTGCATTCTTATCTGGATGGTACCTTCAGGGCAAGCATTAACAGAAAATTACTCAAGCCGCTGCATTATTGCCCTTCGTCAAACTATTACTCCCTCCGTTCGGAATTACTTGTCGCAGAAATGGATGTATCTAGACGTATTTTAGTTCTAGATACATCCATTTTCGAGACAAGTAATTCCGAACGGAGGGAGTACTACTCAACAAGCTAGCTGAGAGCTACTGAATTATAAAGACATCCTGGTCTGGTCTTAACAAGCGATTAAAAAAGGTCCCACGAAGTTGTGTGTCTGTCGTTGCGCAAAGCGGCAAAATTATCAAAAATTAGCTAATGTTCCCATAGCAGGAGAAAAATTTACATGAAATACGCTACACTCGGTAGAAATTTTAGCAGTTAGTATCATCCTGGCTAGCTGGCTGACTCGTGAGGAGCGCAACAAGAGCGCGAGGCCAAATCCTCGAGCTTGACTTACTTGAGGGCCATGCGGCGGAAGGCGCTCTTGATCTCCTGCTCCGTGGCATTGCGCCCCACCCCCAGCACCTCGTACGGGTCCCTCCTCTGCGCCGCGGCGCCGGCCGCCGACGCGGCCGAGTCCCCCTTGTTCTCCGACTTGAACGACCCAAATTTGCGGCCCGCCATAGACGCCGACTCCACACCCTACGAGCAGGGAAACCCTAACCCCGGACCCACACGGCAGCAGCAGCAGCTCGCTCAGATCTTACAGCAGCGGCGGCGGCGGCGGCGGCGAGGAGCGCGCGCGCCGACCACCAGCCGCGGCCTTCGGCTGCGGCGACGGCGGCAGGATAGAGCGCCGGAGGTTTAGGCCCTAGGGATTTCGCCGGCGGCGGGGGCTGGCCAGCTTCAGCAGCTGCTAATTTGGGACGGTGGCGAGTCGAGGAGCGGAGAAGGGATGGCGACGAAGCGAGGGCGAGGAGGGAGAGGCGATAGGGAGGGGCGAGGACGAATTATTTAGGGGCCGGCATGCGGGGCCCGTCGGGCAGTGGGCCGCCTTGCCTCGTCGGACCGGGGCCTTGCCGGCCGGGTTGTCGTGTCCCGGTCTTCGGTCGCGCTCCGGGTCCAGCCGTTGCCGAGTCCCGCGGAGCCGATTTGAATGGCTCGACGGGCCCGCGCACGGTGGGGCACACGTGTAAGTGACGGGGTTAGGCACCCCAAAGGTGCAGGGTCTGTTTGTGACCGGTGCGGTTGTGCGTCCGGTGACCCGTGTGAGCTCATGCATCAGATCAGCTGATGCAGACTTTCGAAAAACATTAAATCGTTTGACTTTTCACTTTCATTCACCCCCGAGGAAAAGTATCGGATATACCTTGGGAAACATCACATCCAAAAACAGCCTAAAAGAAAATTATTATAAACCTTGGGAAATTTAAGTTTGATTAAATTGCACGGAGCATTCTTTTTTCCTATGCCGCATCTAGGGTGTACACCTCCCATCTAAGCAACACCGGTGAGCCCGTGGATTCGCCTTCCTTTTGATTGTCGCTTCGGCGTCCGGTGACGAGGAGCAGAATTCTGGTGCCTCGGTGGTTAGTAGTTTAGGTTAGTCCTCACAGGGCAGCATTCTGGCGGATGGCGACGCTTCTTGTCCGAGTTGGTCTTCCAGGATCCGATCCTTCATGACTTCGTCCGTCTGGATGGAATCGACAGAGCTCCGACGCGGATTTCTTTCGTCTCTTTGGGGCGGTGAGGTTAGGGTTTTACATCGTGCGTGTGCGACGACCAAATCTGGGAGGGTTCAACGACGATGATTATGGCTACAGGACGTTGGTCCGTAAGGACACGTGCTCTGACAGGAAAGCCATGACAACAACGCGTCGACGGGTTGTTCAGGCGGCGGTAACGGTCGTTCAGTTGTCTAAGGGCCTGTTCGGTAGCTCGCCAGCTCCCAGCTTCCACGAATTCGCGAGGGAAGCTGGCCCGAACGGCCCAGCTCCAGGAAGTTGGCTTCCCAGATCGAAGCAGCATCGACGTACAAAAAACTTGGAGCTGCAGTTTTGTCGATCCCAGAAGCTAGATTCCTCGAGTTGGCATTATTAACGATCGGATGCCACCGTGAAGTGCCTCACGTACCGGTTCGTTATGTTTCCCTCCGATCTGGGCCAAGCCCATCCTCTCTCCTCCTGTTTCACACTGATCCTACCTGTTGAGCCGACTGGGCTCCAGCCCGCCCAGGCAAGCCGGCCTGCTAGCGCGACGAGAAGCTGAAGTGATCGAGACGAACGATTTTCCCTCGATCCCGATTCGTGAAGAAGATGGCGATCGAAAACAGAAGCTGGATTTGAGGATTTCCTGGAGCCAGCGAGTTGACGAACAGGTCCTAAGGACCTCGATATAATTTTTATTATGTTTGGATACTTTGTACTTGTTATGATTTTTCTAAAATAGATTCAGGTGTTTTTCCGCAAAAAGGAAATAAATGATAGCTCAAAATTTGAGTCATATACAATGACACGACGAGATGGAAAATAAAGGATTGCTTGCAGGCGTACTGCAGCAGCTCATTTGGCTTGATACCATGCCCAACACTACAAGCAAAGGGCATATCCGATCATGCCATCATGCAAGATAGCTAAAAAGCGGTTACCTCCAGAAGAAAGGACAAGCAAATCCCGAGCTTTCCTCGCGGCTGTTACGGCAAATACGATACTGCTACATAAACAACAAGGCTCTCCTACGTAATTAGCTACGTAGACAGGCTCACAACGGCTTGTCGATGCAAACGCATGAGACGACACGGCGATCAAGAGGGCCAACTGTTGCAGGGTGTACACAGGAGGATCCAATCCGAGGTCCCACCGCCTACCTGTGGAAATTGTCTGATTGCAACCAGATGGATTGATCGGAGTATCGGACACCAGATCGCGAATGATTGACCTCCGCCTGGGCCACGACCAGCGAGGTGGTGATTTGATTTGCACTTGGTGTTTGAACTTTGGCACCGTAGGACATCTCGGTCGCAGCACCGGCCCGGCAGCTCTGTACAAGAAAGACAAGGCCGTTGGGAATCGCCGGGTGGTGCGGGCTACGGCTAAGTGCCGGAAGAGGGAAGAAGGAACGATGGGCATTTGGTAAGGAAAAGTCTTAGTTCAACCGGGCTGAAAACCACCGTTGCGTCGGCCGGTCTAGCTGCCATCCGATCTAACTTGATCGCGTGGTGTAGAAGTGCTCTCTAGATTCCTCTACAGCCAACTAGTCCTTTTCCTCTCATTAAGCTTTGCATCCTCAATCTCCATGGCGTGTCCGTATCGGTAAGTAGCCAACCTCTGTCACTTCACTTTCCTGCAACTTAACCTGTGTTTCAGAAGCGTTTCCGCAACTCAGCCCCTGTTGCAGACCGCATTGTCGCCGAGCTTTTCTGGAGGAGATGCGTGTGTGGGTGTTCGAGGGTGGATCTTCAAAGTTTCTGCAACATGGTAGTTGTTTCTACAACGCAGCCGTTGTTTCAGGAATTGTTTCTGCCACGCGATCGTTGTTTCAGGATTGTTTCTGCAATGCGGCCGTTGTTTCTGCAACTGGTTTGTTGTTCGGATGGTTGCTTTGTAATACGAAGCGGGAGAAACCCTTTTTCTCAACGCGGTCGTTGTTTCAGGAATTGTTTCTGCAATCTTCAAATTTTTGCAACATGGTATTTGTTTCTGCAACGCAGCCGTTGTTTCAGGAATTGCTTCTGCAACGCGACCGTTGTTTCAGGAATTATTTCTGCAACGCGATCGTTGTTTCAGGATTGTTTCTGCAATGCGGCTGTTATTTCTGCAACTGGTTTGTTGTTTCAGGAATTAGTGTGTCGGGAAGGCGACGAGCCGCGTGCGAGGAGTTAGATCGGACGGCTCGTGCGCGGAGATCCGACGACGGCCGAGGTGGTGGATGTTTACTAGACGTCTACCGGTAGATGCGTAGCGCTCCTAGGGAAAAAGCTTACCTTCAGCCGGCTGATCTCTCGCGCGCGTCCGACGGCTCTGTGTCCATCGGATCGTCTTTTGATCAGACGGACGAGAGCACCCGCACCCATGCCACGTTTCTGCAGCTGAACTACTCGAGCGTTTTGTTTCAGAAACGGCTTTTGCAACTAACTAGTTGTTTCAAAGCAAGGAGGTGTGTCTAGATCTCGCAGTGGGAGGGCGACGGCGGGAGGTCGACGACAGATAGGCGACCGCAGCAGACCAGTCGCGCTGGCGACTGGATCTGCGCCTGCTGACGTCTACTCAGGCAGGTATGCATCCTTTCCCCACTCGATCATAGGTTTTCCCCCATTTCCTGTAGTGACAAATCGATGGATGCGGTGGTAGGGCGGTGACTGGTTGGTGCTCCCCCTGCGGTGGTAGGGGGTGGTGGTGGTGCCCCATCGCGGTGGCGATTTTTGTGCTCTGCCATGTGTTTTGTTGTTGCACTCCCCGGCTTTGGTAGTGGTGCTCCGCGGCTGTGGTAGGAGGAGGTGTGGTAGTTTGTACTAGGAGAGGAGGTCGTCGGTGTAATAGGAAGAGGTGGTCGCCGGCATAGTAGGAGACGAGGTAGTCGTCGGTGTTGCAGAGTTCATTTTTTGTTTCTGAAATTTATGCAGCTCATAACATTGCTGTACCTTCTTCCGCCGCATAGCAATGCCTGATTTATGTAGTTGACTTTTGTGTGTATACCTCCATGTTTATCTGAATTTTTGGTACTGGATTGCCTGTAGCATCATAGATTAGCATATGTGTTCCAGAAATGTCAGTGGATTGCCTGTAGCATCATGTTTGGTATTGAATTTCAGAAATGACAGAACCATTTTTGTTGTAAATAATGTTCAGCATATGTCTATCATTCAGGGTTTTGTAACATTTTGTAGCATCATTTTAAATCATTGTTTGAGTTACATTATTTCGGCCATTGTCTATGAAGAACAACATGGGTGAGAGTTGTGAGAGCTTGCTGGTGTTGCATTTGTTTGAGTTCATTATAGTTTGTTTGTTTTCAAATGGACGCATGAGCAGTGGGAGCTGCAGGATTAAAGTTGTACTTGGTTTTCCTGGAGCTCGTAGCTCTTTTATCTGAATTTTGTAGTGGATTGCCTGTTGCTTCATGATTTTATTCTTCTGAACTTTTGTACTTGCTTTCCTATAGCTTCATAGCTTTTTATGTGGCAACTACTAGGATATATGCATGCTCATAGCCTCCTTTTTGCATATATATGAATGTTCATAGCTTACTCTTTGTTTTTGTTTCGCAGCATGCCCATCTACCAAACTCGATGGTCAGCAAAGCGGCTGTGCGACATAGCCAATTCCATCCAAGGGAAGAAAACAGATGTACTAAGCAAGTCTAGCTTTGGGGATTTGTTGCACATCTCTCCTTTGCTTCCTCTCCCAGAAGGGCTTGTCAATTTCATAGTTATGAGGATTGACACTAAGAAGCGTCTGCTCAAGTATGTTTCTTTTCAGTACCTTATTTAAACCATGTCTTTTTCTGTTTTCTATCTATTGGATAGCACTTTTCTTTCTTCGCGACATCTACTGATTTTCTACTTTTTATATGTTTTTACCCGGGATTAATGATCGCAAGAAAATACACTTCACAAAAGAGATGGTTAAGAAGGTTTTCAATGTTCCATCTGGTAGCAGGCTGGTAGAATTCGGCAAGAGGGGCAAAGCAGATTTCTGAGATGTGTATTTGGATGGTGATAGGGCTCTAATAGCCACTACAATAGTTGTTCTATCAAAAGCGGATGGCGACGATGACGAGACCATTGATAGGTCATGGGTTTTGCTTTGCCTATCATTGGTCCTAGCTCCTGGGACAGGAAACATGGTGCCTATAGAATATCTCCACACGTTACAAGACATGAGTAGTGTTGTGTTGGGGAACGTAGCAACAAATTCAAAATTTTCTACGCATCACCAAGATCAATCTATGGAGAGACTAGCAACGAGAGAGAGAGGGAGTGCATCTTCATACCCTTGAAGATCGCTAAGCGGAAGCGTTACAAGAACGCGGTCGATGGAGTCGTTCACGAAGCGATTCAGATCGCGGCCGAATCCGATCTAAGCACCGAACAACGGTGCCTCCGCGTTCAACACAAGTACAGCCCGGGGACATCTCCTCCTTCTTGATCCAGCAAGGGGAGAGGAGAAGTTGAGGGAGAACTCCGACAGCACGACGGCATGGTGGTGATGGAGCTCGTGGTTCTCCGGCAGGGCTTCGCCAAGCACTACGGAGGAGGAGGTGTTGGAGGAGGGAGAGGGCTGCGCCAGGGGAAGGGTGCGGCTGCCCTCTCTCTCCCTCACTATATATAGGGGGAAGGGAGGAGGGGGAGGAGCCCTAGGGTTCCCTAGGGGAGGGGCGGCGGCCACAGGGGAAACCCTAGATGGGTTTGGGCGCCCCCACCCCCTAGGAAACTTGCCCCCAAGCCGGGAGGGGCGGCTGCCCTAGGGGTGGCGCCCCCACCTCTCCTGGTTACGTGAGATGGGGTGGGAGGGGCGCTCATCCCCTTAGTGGGCTGATGTGCCCTCTCCCCTTGGCCCATAAGGCCCCACAACGCTTGCTGGGGCCTTTGAAACCCCTTTCGGACACACTGGTCATCACCTGGTACGCCCGGAACAATTCCGAACTCCAATACCCTTCGTCCAATATACCGATCTTCACCCCCGAACCATTCCGGAGCTCCTCGTCATGTCCGGGATCTCATCTGGGACTCCGAACAACCTTCGGTAACCACATACTATTTCCCATAACAACTCTAGCGTCACCGAACCTTAAGTTTGTAGACCCTACGGGTTCGGGAACCATGCAGACATGACCGAGACGTTCTCCCGTCAATAACCAATAGCGGGATCTGGATACCCATGTTGGCTCCCATATGTTCCACGATGATCTCATCGGATGAACCACGATGTCAAGGATTCAAGCAATCCCGTATGCAATTCCCTTTGTCAATCGGTATGTTACTTGCCCGAGATTCGATCATCGGTATCCCAATACCTCGTTCAATCTTGTTACTAGCAAGTCACTTTACTCGTTCCGTAATGCATGATCCCATGACTAACTACTTAGTCACATTGAGCTCATTATGATGATGCATTACCGAGTGGGCCCAGAGATACCTCTCCGTCTTACGGAGTGACAAATCCCAGTCTTGATTTGTGCCAACCCAACAGACACTTTCGGAGATACCCGTAGTGCACCTTTATAGCCACCCAGTTATGTTGTGACGTTTGGCACACCCAAAGCATTCCTACGATATCCGGGAGTTGCACAATCTCATGGTCTAAGGAAATGATACTTGACACTAGAAAAGCTTTTAGCAAACGAACTACACGATCTTGTGCTATGCTTAGGATTGGGTCTTGTCCATCACATCATTCTCCTAATGATGTGATCCCGTTATCAATGACATCCAATGTCCATGGTCAGGAAACCATGACCATCTGTTGATCAACGAGCTAGTCAACTAGAGGCTCACTAGGGACATGTTGTGGTCTATGTATTCACACATGTATTGCGGTTTCCGGTCAATAAATTATAGCATGAATAATAGACAATTATCATGAACAAGGAAATACAATAATAACCATTTTATTATTGCCTCTAGGGCATATTTCCAACAGTCTCCCACTTGCACTAGAGTCAATAATCTAGTTCACATCACTATGTGATTGTAATGAATCAACACCCATGGGGTTTGATCATATCTCGCTTGTGAGAGAGGTTATTAGTCAACGGATCTGAACCTTTCAGATCCGTGTGTGCTTTGCAAATCTCTATGTCATCTCGTAGATGCAGCTACCACGCTCTATTTGGAGCTATTCCAAATAACTATTCTACTATACGAATCCGGTTTACTACTCAGAATAATCCGGATTAGTGTCAAAGTTTGCATCGGTGTAACCCTTTACGACGAACTCTTTTACCACCTCCATAATCGAGAAAATTCCTTAGTCCACTAGTTACTAAGGATAAGTTTGACCGCTGTCCTGTGATCTATTCCTGGATCACTCTTGTACCCCATGACTGACTCATGGCAAGGCACACTTCAGGTGCGGTACACAGCATAGCATACTATAGAGCCTACGTCTGAAGCATAGGGGACGACCTTTGTCCTTTCTCTCTCTTATGCCGTGGTCATGTCTTGAGTCTTACTGAATATTCACACCTTATAACACAGCCAAGAACTCCTTCTTTGCCGATCTATTTTGAACTCCTTCAAAATCTTGTCACGGTATGTATTTATTTGAAAGTACTACTAAGCGTTTTTTATCTATCCTTATAGATCTTGATGCTCAATGTTCAAGTAGCTTAATCCAGGTTTTCCATTGAAAAACACTTTTCAAATAACCCTATATGTTGTCCAGAAATTCTACATCATTTCTGATCAACAATATGTTAATAACATATACTCATCAGAAATTCTATAGTGCTCCCACTCACTTCTTTGGAAATATAAGTTTCTCATAAACTTTGTATAAACCCAAAATCTTTGATTATCTTATCAAAGCATATATTCCAACTCTGAGATGCTTACTCCAGTCCTTAGAAGGATTGGTGGAGCTTTGCATACTTGTTAGCATCTTTTAGGATTGACAAAACCTTTTGGTTGTATCACATACAACCTTTCCTCAAGAATATCATCGAGGAAACAATGTTTTGACATCCTATCTGCAAGATTTCATAAATCATGCAGTAACTGCTAATATAATTCCAACAGACTCTTTAGCATCGCTACGAGTGAGAAAGTCTCATCGCAGTCAACTCCTTGAACTTGTCGGAAAACATCTTAACGACAAGTCGAGCTTTCTTAATGGTGACACTTACCATCATTGTTCGTCTTCCTTTTAAAATCCATCTATACTCAACAGCCTTACGACCATCGAGTAGTTCTACCAAAGTCTACACTTTGTTTTCATACATGGATCCTCTCTCGGATTTTATGGCCTCGAGCCATTCATCGGAATCCGGGCCCACCATCGCTTCTCCATAGCTCGTAGGTTCATTGTTGTCTAGCAACATGACCTCCAAGACAGGATTACCGTACCACTCCGAAGCAGTATGCGTCCTTGTCGACCTACGAGGTTCGGTAGTGACTTGATCCGAAGTTTCATGATCACTATCATCAGCTTCCACTTCAATTGGTGTAGGTGCCACAGGAACAACTTCCCGTGCCTTGCTACACACTAGTTGAAGTGATGGTTCAACAACCTCATCAAGTCTCCACCATCCTCCCACTCAATTCTTTCAAGAGAAACCTTTCCTCGAGAAAGGACCCGTTTCTAAAAACAATCACTTTTGCTTCCGGATCTGAAATAGGAGGTATACCCAACTGTTTTGGGTGTCCTATGAAGATGTATTTATCCGCTTTGGGTCTGAGCTTATCAGGATGAAACCTTTTTCACATAAGCGTCGCAGCCCCAAACTTTCAAGAAATGACAGCTTAGGTTTCTCTAAACCATAGTTCATACGGTGTCATCTCAACGGAATTATGTGGTGCCCTATTTAAATTGAATGCGGTTGTCTCTAATGCCTAACCCATGAACGATAGTGGTAATTCGATAAGAGACATCATGGTATGCCCCATATCCAATAGGGTGCATCTATGATGTTCGGACACACCATCACACTATGGTGTTCCAGGCGGTGTTAGTTATGAAACAATTTCCACAATGTCTTAATTGTGTACCAAACTCGCAACTCAGGTATTCATCTCTATGATCATATCATAGACATTTTATCCTCTTGTCACGACGATCTTCAACTTCACTCTGAAATTACTTGAACCTTTCAATAATTCAGACTTGTGTTTCATCAAGTAAATATACTCGGCATCTACTCAAATCAGCTGTGAAGTAAGAACATAACGATATCCACTGCGTGCCTCAGCACTCATTAGACTGCACACATCAAAATGTATTACTTCCAACAAGTTGCTTTCTTGTTCCATCTTACTGAAAACGAGGCTTTTCAGTCATCTTGCCCATGTGGTATGATTTGCATGTCTCAAGTGATTCAAAATCAAGTGAGTCCAAACGATCCATCTGCATGGAGTTTCTTCATGCGTACATACCAATAGACATGGTTCACATGTCTCAATCTTTTTTTCAAAAACGAGTGAGTCCAAAGATCCATCAAACATGGAGCTTCTTCATGCGTTTTATACCAATATGACTCAAATGGCAGTGACACAAGTATGTGGTACTATCATTACTATCTTATATCTTTTGGCATGAATATGTGTATCACTACGATCGAGATTCAATAAACCATTCATTTTAGGTGCAAGACCAATGAAGGTATTATTCAAATAAACAGAGTAACCATTATTCTCCTTAAACAAATAACCGTATTGCGATAGACATAATCCAATCATGACTATGCTCAACGCAAACACCAAATAACAATTATTTAGGTTTAACACCGGTCCCGATGGTAGAGGGAGCATGCGATGTTTGATCACATCAACCTTGGAAATACTTCCAACACATATCGTCACCTCGCCTTTAGCTAGTCTTGGTTTATTCCGTAGCCTTTTATTTCGAGTTACTAACACTTAGCAACCGAACCGGTATCTATTACCGTGGTGCTACTAGGAGTACTAGTAAAGTACACATTAATATAATGTATATCCAATATACTTCTGTCGACCTTGCCTGCCTTCTTATCTACCAAGTATCTAGGGTAATTCTGCTCCAGTGACCGTTCCCCTTATTACAGAAGCACTTAGTCTCGGGTTTGGGTTCAACCTTGGGTTTCTTCACTAGAGCAGCAACTGATTTGTCGTTTCATGAAGTATCCCTTCTTGCCCTTGCCCTTCTTGAAACTAGTGGTTTCACTAACCATCAACAATTGATGCTCCTTCTTGATTTCTACTTCCGCGGTGTCAAACATTGCGAATAGCTCAAGGATCATCATATCTATCCCTGATATGTTATAGTTCATCACGAAGCTCTAGTAGCTTTGTGGCAGTGACTTTGGAGAACCATCACTATCTCATCTGGAAGATAACTCCCACTTGATTCAAGCGATTGTAGTACTCAGACAATCTGAGCACATGCTCAATGATTGAACTTTTCTCCCTTAGTTTGCAGGCTTTAGAAGCTTGTCGGAGGTCTCACACCTCTTGACATGGGCACGAGCCTGAAATCCCAATTTCAGCCCTTGGAACATCTCATATGTTCCGCGACGTTTCTAAAATTTCTTCAACGCCTCAATTCTAAACCGTTTAACATTATTGAACTATCACGTAGTCATCAAAACGTGTATGTCAGATGTTCGCAACATCCGCACACGACGTTCGAGGTTTAGCACACCGAGCGGTGCATTAAGGACGTAAGCCTTCTGCGCAGCAATGAGGACAATCCTCAGTATATGGACCTAGTCTGCATAATTGCTACTGTCAACTTTCAACTAAATTTTCTCTAGGAACATATCTTAAACAATAGAACTAAAGCATAAGCTACGACATTATTTGCAAAGACCTTTTGACTATGTTCATGATAATTAAGTTCATCTAATCACATTATTTGATGAACTCCCACTCAGATAGACATCCCTCTAGTCATCTAAGTGATACATGATCCTAGTCAACTAGGCCGTGTCCGATCATCACGTGAGACGGACTAGTCATCATCGATGAACATCTTCATGTTGATCGTATCTACTATACGACTCATGTTCGACCTTTCGGTCTCTTGTGTTCCGAGGCCATGTCTGTACATGCTAGGCTCGTCAAGTCAACCTAAGTGTTTCGTGTGTGTAAATCTGGCTTACACCCGTTGTATGTGAAGGTTAGAATCTATCACACCCGATCATCACGTGGTGCTTCGAAGTAATGATCTTTCGCAATGGTGCACAGTTAGGGGGAACACTTTCTTGAAATTATTATGAGGGATCATCTTATTTACTACCGTCGTTCTAAGCAAATAAGATGCATAAACATGATAAACATCACATGCAATCAAATAGTGATATGATATGGCCAATATCATTTTGCTCCTTTTGATCTCCATCTTTGGGGCTCCATGATCATCATCGTCAACGGCATGAGACCATGATCTCCATCGTCGTGTCTCCATGAAGTTGTCTCGCCAACTATCATTTCTACTACTATGGCTAACGGTTTAGCAATGAAGTAAAGTAATTACATGGCGTTATTCAGTGACACGCAGGTCATACAATAAATAAAGACAACTCCTATGGCTCCTGCCAGTTGTCATACTCATCGACATGCAAGTCATGATTCCTATTACAAGAATATGATCAATCTCATACATCACATATATTTCATCCATCACATCCTTTTTGGCCATATCACATCACACGGCATATGCTGCAAAAACAAGTTAGACGTCCTCTAATTTGTTGTTGCAAGTTTTTACGTGGCTGCTATAGGTTTCTAGCAAGAACGTTTCTTACCTACGCCAAAACCACAACGTGATATGCCAATTGCTATTTACCCTTCATAAGGACCCTTTTCATCGAATCCGATCCGACTAAAGTGGGAGAGACTGGCACCCGCTAGCCACCTTATGCAACAAATGCATGTCAGTCGGTGGAACCTGTCTCACGTAAGTGTACGTGTAAGGTCGGTCCGGGCCGCTTCATCCCACAATACCGTCGAAACAAGATAGGACTACTAACGGTAAGCATATTGAACAAAATCAACACCCACAACAACTTGTGTTCTACTCGAGCATAGAATCTACACAAAAGACCTAGCTCAGGATGCCACTGTTGGGGAACATAGCAGAAATTCAAAATTTTCTACGCATCACCAAAATCTATGGAGAGACTAGCAACAAGAGAGAGAGGGAGTGCATCTTCATACCTTGAAGATCTCTAAGAGGAAGCGCTACAAGAACGCAATCGGTGGAGTCGTTCACGAAGCGATTCAGATCACGGCCGAATCCGATCTAAGCACCGAACAACGGTGCCTCCGCGTTGAACACACGTATAGCCCGGGGACATCTCCTCCTTCTTGATCCAGCAAGGGGAGAGGAGAAGTTGAGGGAGAACTCCGACAGCACGACGGCATGGTGGTGATGGAGCGCGTGGTTCTCCGGCAGGGCTTCGCCAAGCACTATGGAGGAGGAGGACGTGTTGGAGGAGGGAGAGGGCTGCGCCAGGGGAAGGGTGCGGCTGCCCTCTCTCTCTCTCACTATATATAGGGGGAAGGGAGGAGGGGGAGGCGCCCTAGGGTTCCCTAGGGGAGGGGCAGCGGCCACAGGGGAAACTCTAGATGGGTTTGGGCGCCCCCACCCCCTAGGAAACTTGCCCCCAAGCCGGGAGGGGCGTCTACCCTAGGGGTGGCGCCCCCACCTCTCCTGGTTACGTGAGATGGGGTAGGAGGGGCACTCATTACCTTAGTGGGCTGATGTGCCCTCTCCCCTTGGCCCATAAGGCCCCACAACGCTTGCTGGGGCCTCCGAAACCCCTTTCGGACACGCTGGTCATCACCTGGTATGCCCGGAACAATTCTGAACTCCAATACCCTTCGTCCAATATACCGATCTTCACCTCCGGACCATTCCGGAGCTCCTCGTCATGTCCGGGATCTCATCCGGGACTCCGAACAACCTTCGGTAACCACATACTATTTCCCATAACAACTCTAGCGTCACCGAACCTTAAGTGTGTAGACCCTACGGGTTCGGGAACCATGCAGACATGACCGAGACGTTCTCCGGTCAATAACCAACAGCGGGATCTGGATACCCATGTTGGCTCCCACATGTTCCACGATGATATCATCAGATGAACCACGATGTCAAGGATTCAAGCAACCCCGTATGCAATTCCCTTTGTCAATCGGTATGTTACTTGCCCGAGATTCGATCGTCGGTATCCCAATACCTCGTTCAATCTCGTTACCAGCAAGTCACTTTACTCATTCCGTAATGCATGATCCCGTGACTAACTACTTAGTCACATTGAGCTCATTATGATGATGCATTGCCGAGTGGGCCCAGAGATACCTCTCCGTCTTACGGAGTGACAAATCCCAGTCTCGATTCGTGCCAACCCAACAGACACTTTTTGAGATACCCGTAGTGCACCTTTATAGCCACCCAGTTACGTTGTGACGTTTGGCACACCCAAAGTATTCCTATGGTATCCGGGAGTTGCACAATCTCATGGTCTAAGGAAATGATACTTGACATTAGAAAAGCTTTTAGCAAACGAACTACACGATCTTGTGCTATGCTTAGGATTGGGTCTTGTCCATCACATCATTCTCCTAATGATGTGATCCCGTTATCAATGACATCCAATGTCCATGGTCAGGAAACCATGACCATCTGTTGATCAACGAGCTAGTCAACTAGAGGCTCACTAGGGACATGTTGTGGTCTATGTATTCACACATGTATTGCGGTGTCTGGTCAATACAATTATAGCTTGAATAATAGACAATTATCATGAACAGGGAAATACAATAATAACCATTTTATTATTGCCTCTAGGGCATATTTCCAACATGTTGTCCATGAGTTCAAGTGGGACAAGCATATTCTACTTGATGTGATGAGGGAAGTTAAAAAAATACCAGGATAAGAGGAATGATGGTAAACATAAATTCCTGATTGGCGGTTGTCTACCAATGCTTCCGGTACAACCCTTCATTCCCGTATCAACCCCCTTTTATTTGTTCGCAACTCTACATATTTTCACAACTTCATCTGACTTTTGTGTTCTCATTTTTCCTTCCTATTTTTTCTGGTAGATTTGATTGTGGCATCTTTGCTATTCTATACATGGAGAATTTAACTTCCAAGGGGTTGAAGCCATTTAGTACAATATGACTCTGACTCATTTTTTTGCAACCTATGCAACATTAGTAGTACAGAAACACTCTACAACACTAGTAGTAAAGAAACACTCTGCAACACTAGAATCATTTCTATGCGAAATCATTTTTGCAACAATGCCTTTTCCCTTTGCTAGTAGTTTCTAATTATGTGTTTTTCTTGCTGTGTATGCTCAGGACACAATCTCCTTGCTCAACTTTTGGAAGTACATTGCGGCGAAGCTTTTCAAACACCCACAAAACACCCTCAGCTCAGAAGATGAGTCCCAAGCCCTGCTGAAAAAGTCATAGATTGAAGTCAACCGTCAACCGCAACAAGACCTAGCTAGTAGTTTAGGCCTCTCTTTTTTGGTGCATGTGTGTGCAACATGTTTGTAGCCGAGCTCTCTAGTAGTCGATGGAACTAAAGCTTTTTGGAGATGAATGTGTCATGCTGGGGCATGCCTCCTTTTCCCTCTTCTTTTTTGTGTGCTGGAGCTTTATTGATGCAACCATTTGTCGGTAATGTTCCGGTGTTGCAGAGCTATATACAGTGTAGACATGATAAATAAAATGGTAGTTACCTTTTCTTGATGTGTGTTTCATATTAAGTTTTTTGTTGCACACTGGTGTATCATTTTGGTGTATGGGAGCACTTGTTGCATGATAAATCTTTCAATGGCAACAAAATATTCTATATCCATTGTGTCTATGTAACATGATCCTTTTGATCTATATTATACTCTAGCAAAATCAAAATATGAATACAAGTTCCTGTAACATCACTGTCGTGGTGGGCGCATGGCAGATGCCATGGGATGGCTAAAGAGAGGAGGAGGCTCGAGGGCACTGGTGGGCTCCAGAGGCGAGGTTGGCATTAGCGAGCGCGGGACGCAAGACATCCCCAGGTCCGGGGCTCTCTGGAGAGATAATACCCTAGTCCTACCGAGTGTGGTTGATGTGCAATAGTACACAGTTGCTCCTAGAGCTGTATGGAGGAAGAAGGAAGGCTGGCCAGGGCTTAGGCTGCTCCTTCCCCTGTGTTCTCTATCGATCGGTTGGCTAGATTAATGTGTGCTTGCTTGTGTGCATGAGGGCTTCTTGGGGGTTTTATAGGCCAACCCCCCAGACATACAATGGTAATGTTACAAGGTCGTAGGGCCGAGTCGTCAGCGTCTGGGGACCCGAAGCTGGGACCCGCCGGGTGCCTGTGGTTCACCGGGTTCCCCTAGGAGTGGGCCCCGCTTGCCTAGGGGCACTATTCGATGTCTTGTCAATCGCCAGGAGTGGCCGAGTTGAGTCGGGTACAGTGAGGCTCCATCAGGTCGCCGCTTGCTGGCGTCAGTGGTGACATTGGGGGCACTGTTGCCACGCCAGCCCTGGTCAGCGGGTAGGTGAGGGGCACTGCTGCCTCGTTCTAGTTGACCGGAGGCATGGGCGGGGCACTGTTGCCTTGGTCGTCGGTAGATGGAGACTCGTCCCATCGTACGGCCTGGATGGGATGGGAGCTGACCCCTGGCTGGGTTGAGGAACACGCCAAGGGTGGAACTGGCTTGTTGGAGAAGTCTTGGTGTGTCGTGTTCGTCTGCCGTGAGCTTGTTGTCGGGGCCGGAGAGTTCGGACGGGTCGGAGAGTTCGGCCGGGTCGAGGGGCTTGGCCGGGTGGACCGACCTAGCCAAGCGCAGGCCGGCTTGAGGGGCAATGCTGTCCCTGTTGTTTTTGAAAAGGATCTAGGTTCCGTTGCCTGCCCGGGGTTCATCCCCCCGACAGTAGTCCCCTAAGCTGTGAAGGTCCATCGTCTTCGGATGGGAGGGCCTTTGCAGTCCCCCCCCCTTGAGGAGGTGAATCCTGCTACCGCGAGGTCCGGCAACACCCACTATGTGCCGGTTTTTGGAAACCGGATCGCAGCATCCCGACAGCGGCGGGAAACCGGAGGGTCCATCAAATCTTGGGGCAATCCCTTGGGCTTCGCGCGGGCGCCCCGTGGCGCTTGGAAGCCGGAGGGGCCTGACAGGCCACGCGTGTGACGGGACTGGACGACGTGCCGGGGCCCGCCGCCGTGCGCCCTTGGCCAACGCGCGTGGATTTATTGCAGCGTCCGCAAGTCGGTTGCTCTTCCCCATGCAGTTATTGCGTGCTTATGTGGACACTTATTGCAAGGAAGTGGGAAAGGCGAGCGCAAACGATCCCACTCCCCACATTCAAACCGAGGCTTATAAATTGGAGCGAGGGGGTGACGGACATCATTCTCACTCATGCTCCCCCGCCTCTTCATCCTTCCTCTGCTCCTTGCGACCGTCGTGCTGCGACGCCCACCGCTTCGAGCAGAGCTTTGTTGCCATTCATCTTCTCTCTTTCTCTCCGTCGATGGCGCTGCCATCGGGCTCATGGATGGGATCGACCGTCACCGTCGATGATATCGCCTATCTCCGCCCCACCCGGCGCTTGCCGGGGGAGATGGAGGTTGCCATGCGCCTGCCGCAGGGTGAGCGAGAGCCGCTACCCGTGGGCATGGAGCGCGTGGACTTCTTCCCGCACTTCAAGCGCGGGCCTAGTCTTCCTGCGAGCGCCTTCTTCCGCGACTTCCTAGAGTTCTTTGGGCTCCAGCCCCATCATCTTGGCGCCGGCACCGTTGTGCAGCTCTCGGGCTTCGTCACCCTCTACGAGGAGTATCTGGGGATCGAGCCCTCGATCGACCTTTGGGTGCGCTTCTTCTCCTTGAAGCAGCAGGGGCCAAGGCCGGGGAGTTCTCCGATTGCGGGGCCGCCGTCATCTCGAAGCGGTCGGGCGCTAACTGCCCCAAGATACCGCTGGAGGATTCTGCCAAGAAATGGTAGAATTCTTTCTTCTACGTCCGCAACCTTGGCGCGAATCGCATCAACTTGCCGCCCTTCGTCAACGCGCCGCCGCGGGCAAAGATGAACTAGGGTTACTACCCCAGGCACCCGTCGCAGGAGATACTCAACCTCTGCGAGCGGGTGTCGGAGATGAAGGCACAGGAGGGGCTCAATAGCACTGACCTCATCACCACCTTCATTATGCGCCGGGTTCTACCGCTGCAGCGGCACAACTGCCTTATCGGTCAGATGACCAGCCTCCAGGACCCCAACCGCATGTCGGTCATTCGCTTGGGGGCGGACTAGATTGTGCGCCGGGTCAACGACATCTCCAAGTCCGCGCTAAGGGATGACTGCAGTTTGGCAAGCCGTCGTACAGCCGCGCGAATCGTGCGCCCACGGTTAGTCTCTGGTCTCCGTATTTTGCTGCTGCGCATCTCCTTATCTGCCCCGATGCGACGTTGGAGGTGCTTCTGAACACCATCCGACATCCTTACGCCTGGGCGCCGTCGCAGGTGGTGCGGGCTGCGTCGGAGGAGCCCGCGACCCACGACAAAGGGGAGGAGGCGGACGTTGATGTCGGCGTGGGGCGCCCTGCGGGTAAGCCTTGCTTTCTTCATATTCCTTGAGTTGCCAGGAGCGATGCGGCATGGGCAGTGCTGATGCGAGCCGTTGGTGTAGTGGCGTTGGGCCAAGGAGGCGGTGGCGCGGGCGGTGCCGCGTCATCGCGAGGGACGCCGGCGGCGAGCCGGCCGCATGGGAAGGATAACATCACGCCGCGGCCTCTGGCCACGAGCATGCGTCGGACCCGGGCGGGGGTGCGAGGCCAGCCGCCAAGAGGAGGCGCGGCGCTGCGCAGGAGAGGCCGGCAAGGCCCGCCGTGCTGATGCTGTTGGGATAAGTTTTCTTTTGCTTGCATCCGGGTGGCCGAGCGGCGCTGCTCATTGCTTACTTGGTCTTGATCTTTAGGTCGCCATTTGCGTTGACCAAGGCAGCGGCCGAAGCCGCGGCTGCCGAGGGCGCCGCGTTTTGGAGGAGCCGGTCCGGCGCTGCTGACAGGGATGAGGAGGAGCCGACGGATCTGAATCTTGGCCTGGACCCGGCCAATGCTGAGGGCTTGGCCTGGCGGGACCGGAACCAGGCCGAGGTGGAGCTGGAGGCGGCATCGGTCCAGGTCTGGACCAACGCCGCCGCGACGTGGGCGCGAGCCGGCGAGGCCCCGGCGTGGCCGGAGATGGGGATGGTGGTGGTGGCGACGGTCTTCGAGCCATCGTCGGTGAGGGAGCGCGGCCAAGGAGGCCGTGCAGAGGTGGTGGACCTTGACTGGGAGGTCGTGGTCGTCAGGGACGACACCCCGCCGCGGACCGACGCGGTTGAGCGGGCGGGGGTCGACGAAGGCGGCGGCGATGTCGTCTTGGAGGAGGCTCCATGAATGGCGCCACAGGCCACCCCGGCTGTTGAGGCGGCGGTGGTGCATGCCGCTCCGGCCGCCGAGTTGGAGGCGGCGTAGGAGAGGGCATCGGAGGGGGCACCGGCCCGCGGGCCGAGCGGCTGGTGGAGAGCATGCCCTGGTGCCTAGGCCAGGGGGATGTTGGCCTGCCGCATCGCTTCCGACGCGGGGCGGGGCTGGCATGGTCTTCAAGCCCCAGACCCAGGAGGATGCGGCGATGGAGGCTGTCAGCCGCCGTCTGCGGGGGCGGACGGACCGGACCGAGGCCTTCGCCATGCCGAGGTGGAGTGGACGCGGGAGCTGGAGCGTGCCGTGCTGGTAAGCTCTTTTCTCGTCTTCTGATATTTCTTCCTTTGTAGCTTCTTCTTCGTGGGGGTGCGCTAGCGCACCCACTGGGTGTACCCCTCGAGGTTCGGGCCAACTATGTAGTAGTTGGGTCGAATCTTTTAGAATGTCATCTTTGTTTTGATCGTTGCTTTTTTTCAGCAACTGGATGCCTACCGGGTCGGCGCCTTCAACTGCCTCCTGGGCAAGTATCGGGAGCTCGAGGAGGAGGACCTCTGTGTCACCGCAGATACTTCCTGCGCTCTTTTTTAGTGGGGGCGCGCTAGCACACCCATTGGGTGTAGCCCCCGAGATTCGGGCCAACTGTGTAGCAGTTGGGTCGAATCTTTAAACTGGTCCTTTGTTTCTCAATCTTCTTCTTGTAGCCGAGGTGTTGTCCCGGAAGACCCGGCTGCTCCATGCCAGCCTTCATTACGACCGGCTTGTTGCTGACGTCGGCCGTCTTGGGGCCGAGGTGGCGGCGGCGAAGGCGGAGGCGGAGGCAGCCCGACGGCCGCTCGACGAAGCCAGCCGGCTGCGGGAGCAGTTGGCGGGCGATAAGAGACGCCTCGAGGCTGAGCTGGAGCGCCTCAAGGTGGAAGCCGCCAAGGTGGTGGAGGCACAACGGGTCCTGGCTGAGGTGGACCAGCAGCGTGGCAAGCTGGCCAATGACAAGGGCCAACTCCAAGCTGAGGTGGAGCGCCTGAAGGGGCAGATGGCCGCGGCGGAGGAGGCCCGACGGGAGGAGACCCGCCGCCGCGAGGCGTCCGAGAAGGCGGCCGAGGATAAGGATGCCGAGCTGAAGGCGGCCCTTGCCAAGGTAGCCGACTTGGAGAAGACGCTCCAGGAGCGTGACCGCACCATTGATCGGGAGCGGCGCGGTACATTGCTCGAAGCGCAGCACCTGAAAGAATCCTTCTCCAGTAAGTGCTTTTTCTTGAGTTCTGCCGGCTTGGGATCCGGCTTCTTGTCCTTGGTGCCCTTTTTCTGACTTACTTCGCCTTCCGGCAGGGGCCTTCCCGGAGACGCATTAGCTGGCGTAGGAAGCCGTCCGCTTCCAGCGCGACCCGCTGGGGGTCGTTGGCTCCGGGACCAACCCGCAGGTGGCCTGGACTTTCCCGGATATCGTGACCATCGCCGAGGCTCGTCTGCGGGTCTTGGGCGATTAGATGGGGCGGCTCTCCCAGGCCGACGCGGCGATGACGGCGGCCCTGTGGCCGGGCTCCGTTGCGCCGAGCAGCTTCACGCGGCTGGCGCGCTGGCTGGAGATGGGGCCAGACCGGCTCCATGAGTGCTGCGTTTCTGCCGCCCGTGCTGTCACCGAGATGGCGTTTAGGCTTGCCTTGTCTTGGCACCCAGACCTGCAGCTGGACGCATTGATGGGCCAGCGGGCCTGCTTAGAGGAGCAGCTGCAGGCGCAGTCCGGGCGGATTGCTGCCGGGGCCAACTACATCACCGGGTTCGCCTTCCATGATGAGTTCCACCTGGAGTGGGCAGAAGATGGTGGACTCGTGCCTGGTGACGACTATGGCCTGCTTCTGCATGATTCAGAGGGCAGCTCCTAGGTTACGGACATCTACCGTGATGGGGGTGCCAAGGAGGAAGACACCGGTACTTCGGCGGACCCGGAGGCCGCCCCGGGGGAGCCGTCAACTGCGTGACCTGGAGCTGGAGACGCCTGAGGCTTCTCTGTTATAACTTAGTAAAAATTTCTGATAGGTAGCAGGCCCGCACACCCACTGGGGGTTTCTGGGTGTAATGAACTCTGGCCATGGGCCCTGTCTTTCAATATTATGTGATGTGTATATTTTGTGGGTGCCTGTACTTTTGCTTTTCGCTTTTTGAGCCATTTTCTTGTGAGCCTGCTCTCTCGAACCTCCCCCCGCGAGTCTAACGACGAGGCTCCGGTACGTGACAAGGAGTTTGGTTTTTTGAGAGGAGTGTGCAGTACATAAGCTTTCAAAACATTGAGCGCGAGCGAAACACCCACTGGGCCGGTTGGCGGCAATCCGGCAGAGCCGGTTTGGTGAGTAGCTGATCGTGCAACCATTTTTCGAGTGACGGGTCGGGTTGGGCGACCCAACTGCCTTTGACTTAGGGTTTGAGGCATGCTGGAGCTCTGGCCCGTTGTGCTTGCGAGCCGACAGCTGAAGCCGGTTCTATGGCCTAGGGAGAAGTGGGGGGCCACGACGTCCTTAATGTGTTAGGAATCACCAAGGAAGGCGGCGGGTGGCAACCAAGCCGGCCAGCCCCCGAGCCCCCGGGTCAAGCGAGTCGGACTGGTGGCCGGGTTCAGCAGCAAAGTAATGCACAAATATAGGAGACACAATAACTTTGTCGGAAAAGGGCAGCCCTCGAGCATCGTTCGAGGACTCCACAGTTTCATGCGATTACAAAAGGCAGCGATACATACATTCGTACGGCTAACTGTAAAACGGGAGGAGGAGTTCCGCGTTCCACGGCTGGGTCGTTTCTTCACCGGCGGTGTCTCTCTTGCGCTTGTTTGACTTGCGAGCGTTGATGAGTTAGTAGGCGTTGCGATCGCACAAGGCCCTGCTGATGATGAAGGGGCCCTCCCATGGAGGGGATAGCTTGTGCTGGCCGGCTTGCTCTTGGACGAGTCAGAGGACGAGGTCGCCCTCGTGGAATGCGAGGGACTTGATCTTCTTGTTGTAGTAGTGCCTCAGGCCCTGCTGGTAGATGGCCGAATGGCTAAGCGCTAGGAGGCGTGCTTCTTCGAGTAGGTCGACGCCGTCTTCGCAGGCTTCCTTGGCTTCGGCTTCAGTGTACATCGCGACATGCGGCGATTCGAACTCGACGTCGGTCGGGATGACAACTTCGGCTCCATAGATGAGGAAGAACGGGGTGAACCCGGTCGAACGGTTTGGCGTGGTTCGGAGACTCTAGAGGATGGCCGACAACTTGTCGAGCCAACTGCCGGGTGAGCGGATGAGTGACTCGATGAGCTACGGCTTGATGCCAGATAGGATGATGCCGTTGGCCCGCTCGACCTGCCCGTTGGACTGCAGGTGCACAACGGAGGCCAGGTCGAGGCGGATGGCGGAGGCGAAGCAGTATTGCGCGAGCGCGCCCTTGGCGAAGTTGGTGTCGTTGTCCGTGATGATGTTGTTCGGCATGCTGTAGTGTACCGCGATATCTTTGATGAACCGGACGGCCGCTGGCCCGTCCAGCTTCTTGATTGGCCTTGCTTCGATCCACTTGGTGAACTTGTTCACCGCCACCAGCAGATGCGTCATGACGCCTCGGGCGGTTTTGAAGGGTCCCACCATGTTGAGTCCCCAAACCGCGAAGGGCCAGGTGATCGGGATGGTGCGGAGTGCTGACGCCGGCTGGTGGCTGCGTTTGCTGAAGCACTAGCATCCGTCGCACTTGAGGACGAGTGACTCGGCGTCTTGGAGGGTCATAGGCCAGTAGAAGCCATGGCGGAAAGCCTTGGCCACCAGGGACCGCGAGGCGGCATGGTGTCCGCACTCGCCCTGGTGTATGTCGAGGAGGATCTCAATGCCTTGGTCCTGCTCGACGCAGCGCTGGAACACGCTGATGGAGCTGCATTTGACGAGCTCGTTGTTGATGATGCTATAGGCGGACGCCCTATGTTGCACCTGTCGGGCTTCGGTCTCGTCCATGTGGAGGGCCCCATTCTGCAGGAACTCTGAGAAGGGCAGGGCCCAAGATGGAGCCTTCACCACGGCAAAGATGGCCACCAGGGTGGGTTCCGGGCCGGCAGCCCCCGAGGCGCACTAAGCAGCCCCTGGGTCGGGGATGGCGGCGTCTGGGTTGAGGGTGATGGTGGCCGGCTTGGTGGCTTCAGTTCCTGGGCCGAGTTCGGCAGTCCCCGAGCTGGGTTCAGCAGTCCCCGGGCCGGGTTCAGAAGTCCCCGGGCCGGATTGAGGCGCGGCCGGGTCATCCGGGACATGGATGGACTTAGATTCTGGAGACGGCTTGGCAGACGGCTTGTGCAGATGCTCGAGGGAGACGCCAGACGGGATGGACTGCCGAGATGAGGTGATCTTGGCGAGCGTGTCGGCTGCCTCATTCTCTATGCACGGGATGTGGAGGAACTCGCAGGCCTCGAAGAATCCGGACAACTTCTGGACGAGGAAGCGATAGCTTGCCATGTTGGGGTCGTGGGCGTCCCACTCGCCGAAACACTATTACACCACCAGATCCGAGTCGCCGTAGCACAAGATTTGCCGGATGCTGAGTTCCTTGGCGAGTCGGAGGCCATGCACAAGGGCTTCATTCTCGGCGACATTGTTGGAGGCGGCGAAGTGGATTTGGAGCGCATAGCCAAGTCGGTCGCCCTTCAGGGAAGACAACACAATGTCGGCCCCTAGGCCGAGTCGCATTTTGGAGCCGTCAAAGTGCATGCGCCAGTGCATCGAGTCCGGTGGCGGCGGCAGGTACTGGGTCTCGGTCCAATCGATGAGGAAGTCGGGCAGGGCCTGGGACTTGATCGTGGTGCGGGGCTCGTAGATGATGGTGTGGCGAGCTAGCTCGAGCGCCCACTTGGCGACCCGGCCAGAGGCGTCCCAACACCCAATGATCTCGCCGAGGGGGGCCGTGCTGACCATGGTGACGACATGCTCCTGGAAATACTGCTTCAATTTCTTGGCGGTGAAGTACACACCGTAACACATCTTCTGGTAATGCGGGTAGTTCTACTTGGAGGCGGAGAGCACTTCGCTCAGGTAGTAGACTGGACGCTGGATGGCTTGAACCTTGCCCTTCTCTGGTCGCTCGACCACCATCACCATGCTGACCGACCGTGAGGTCACGGCAATATATAGCAACAACGGCTCCTTCTCGGCCGGCACGGCTAGGATGGGTGCGGTGGAGAGCATGCGCTTGAGGTCTCGGAAAGCTTCGTCCGCCTGGTCGTTCCATTCGAACAGCGTCATCTTCTTCATTAGCTGGTACAGGGGCAAGGACCTTTCACCGAGTCGGCTGAGAAACCGGCTGACCGAGGCCAAGCAGCCGGTGAACTTCTGGACATCGCGCAGCTGGGCCGGCTTGCGCATGCACTCGATGGCCTTGATCTTCTCCGGGTTCGCCTCAATGCCGCGCTCCGAGACGAGGAAGCCAAGTAGCTTCCCGATCGGGACGCCGAAAACGCATTTCTTCGGGTTGAGCTTGACCTTGTATTCGTGCAGGTTGGTGAATGTTTCCTTCAGGTTGTCGAGGAGCATGAGGTGCTGCTTGGTCTTCACTACGACGTCGTCCATGTAAACGTGGATGTTGCGGCCAAGTTGCGGCAGCAAGCATTTCTGCATGCAGCGCTGGAAGGTGGCGCCGACGTTCTTCAAGCCGAATGACATGGTGATGTAGCAATACACCCCAAAGGGCGTGATGAAGGACGTCTTCACACTACAAAAAAAATACACTTCCCTGATGATACGTGTTTGTCATAGTAGGTCGCATTTTTTGTCATGCATGTACATCCATGACGATTTTATGACAAAATCAAGATAGTCATACCTGTGCTGTCGTAGAAGTGTTCCATGACATTACCAAAATTATCATCACGGAAGTGTCCACTTCCATGACGATAAGTCGCGCGTCACAGAAGTGCTTTCGTCAAGGGTGACCGACACGTGGCATCCACCGTAACGGAACACCGTTAAGCTATCGGGTCGGGTTTTGGATCTGATAACCCGTTAACAACCCTGACCATTGGGGATTTTCCACGTGTAAAATCATCATTGACTGGAGGAAACACGTGTCGGCTCACCGTTGGGACATATGTCATCCGCTCATTGGACTGAAGGCGCCTATGATAGGGCAACACGTGGCACGGCCCAACAGAGGCCCATTCCTGTGAAAAGGCCGGCCCGTTTCACTTGGTCAAAAGGTGGCAGGCCGGCCCACAGAAAGCCTGTTAACGGCCTATTCGCATATAGCCCATTTATAGCCCGCTAACCCAGGGCCCGCTATGCCCTATCCGAATTAGGCCTTGTAGCGTCATCTGGGCCGTCCAATATGATTCCATCCTGTTTTAACTTCTGGCCCATGTGTGGCCCATGACTTCTTTCGGCCCATATGAGGCCCTTTGTAACTCTTGGCCCATTAATGGCCTGTGGTGAAACTGGCCCGTAATGAACAGTGTATCACTTTATACCCATTAACGGCCCGTTATTCCATTGGGCCATTTCCAGCCCAAGTTATCTTTCGGCCTTCTCAGGGCCCATTGATTCTTGGGCTCATTTACAACATTTAGTTACATACGGCCCATTACTGTCATTTTCTGCTTGTGGGCCAAATTCAGCCCGTCGTTACAGTCGGCCCGTTTGCAGACCGTTAATACATTGGGCCGTTTTCATGTAAAAAAACCCGTTGGGCTGTTTTCATAGAGTTATCAAATACGGCCTATTAACGGCCTGTTATGGTCCACGAATAGTACGACTCATGATTGGCGAAATGATGATACGCCCCATAGAAGGCTCATGGATCCTACGGCCCATATGAGGACCATGGATAGTACGACCCGTAGAAGGACCATGGATCGTACGGCCCGTAGAAGGCCCATGGACCCTACAGCCCATAGAAGGCCCATGGACCCTACGGCCCGTATCGAAGGCCGATGGATCCTACGGCAGGAAGAAGGCCCATGGATCATACGGCCTGCAGGAGGCCCATGGTTAGAACAGTCCGTGTGTTGCCATGATTATTTTGGCCTAGTTACCAAAAATAGGCTATTGTGGCCACTAGAAAAACACAGAAAAAGAACTGCAGTGACTACAAGCAAACAACTAGACAAGACAATAAGGAAATAAATAAGCAAGCAATTAACGCTACCCTATTACCGCTATTACACATATTACATCCACTGGGCATCAAAGTTCGCCACTAGTGCAAATATAGGGAACAAAGTAGCACATTACATACACTGGCCGTCAAAATTGGCCACCAGTGCAAATAAACGCGGCAGCAAAACAAGAGCATAACTGAAACAACTTCAGAAGAGCTCAAGAAACGTTATCTTGGGTATCCACCATGCTGGCAATAAGCTTAGCAAGCTGATTAGCTTTGTCTTGTTTGGCGCTAAAATCCTCCAACACTTGCTGTTGCACCAGAAAGTATGCATCTGAATGCTCCAGGGACTTCCGCAGTCCTTCCGCTTCTTGTCGCAGCACAACTAATCGATGTCTTTCAGCTTGTAGTTGAGACTCAAGAAATCGAACTGATTCAGACAGTGAGTTTGAATACCTTGTGCAAGCGGTAGTGGCCAGTAACTCGAACACTAAACTAAGACAGGACTTTGGGGTTGTCTCGCTGTCTTCAAGATAGTCTTCCTTAGCTATTTTACCAGCTTTGTTGGAGACCAACAAGGATGTGTCACTATCCCGAACCTTATCTGCATTACTTCCTTTACCATTGCTTAATACGGCACTCTTCCCCAATATTCTGTCAGCATTCTAAAAGAAGAAACAAGCAGACACATAACGAGTTTAGCATGTACTAGTATATGAAACTCATTTCGGTGAACTAGTTCATTAGTAAGGTGGACATGATTAAACTACCAAGTCTTCTATTGCCAAGTACTAGTACATAATAAAAGCATCAAACAAACATATATCTATGTCCTATGGTCACTGCATTGTCTTGCCAAATCAAAATAAAGACACGGTTAAAATCATACCAGTTCAAGACAAAGCAGCAGTGAAAGAATACAAAGCGTGGGAAACTACACGGCACAACAAGATTTCAGATGGGTACCACGGGTCTACATGTACAACAATAGTATTGGCTCTGTTGTGATGCTAGTAATGTGCATGATATGGAAGTCAACTGTATACACAATTGAAATTGAAATTAAAAGAGCTATTGATAAGAGCAAACATGTTAAAGAAACATGCTTGAACATACCTGTTGTTCCATTGGAGCTTCGATTGGATCCTTCAATTTAAAAATAAGTTTGTATGAGTAAATACAGTGATACAAGAGCAAAGCAATCATAGTTAAAAAAGGCGCGCCTAAGCGAGCGCTTAAGCGCGCCTAGGCTCTAGGCGTTGGCAAAATGCATTGCGCATAACTACGCTTAATCTGTGCATAACTGCGCATAAGCATGCGCTTTGGTCAGTAAAGCGCAAGGCGGTGGCAAAACGCACAATTAATGCCTAGCACTTTTTTGAACTATGATAGCAATGGAATCTTAAATTAGAATAGTTGTTCTTCAGGTTTAGGCACTTGTTCTACATGAACAGAGTACAGTAAGACGCAAGAATATAATACTTAAAAATAGAAAATGAGCTCATAGACCTTACCACATTCTTGGTTCGGGACCAGTACAGAACAATGCGTTCCGGTCATCGTCCAGTAAATGTGTCTCAGGAGAACGTAAGGGAATTTGATGAGTTTCTTTGCCGGTGAAGTACATTTTCTTTAGGTAATTCCGATACTGCCACCAAGCATTCTTGAAGATAGCAGAGGTATTAGCACAGGTTACCTCATCCTGAGTTTCCAAATCGGTCTTTCTCTATAGAGAAAAATGGGAAAATTTGTTGTATTATAACCATCATGGAGGTAGGATGTATGGGAGGAAGCAAAGTAATTGCCATGAATAACATTAGTTACACATAACTCCTGGACAAACACCCGCAACTGGCATTTTCCTTCATCTTCAGTATAATATTTCCAAGATGGTAAGATACGCACATATGATTTAACAACATCAAATGCGATAGATGCTAAACTACGACTAGCTAGTTGTGCTTCCTCCACAGGAATAGGCGTACTAACTGGTGGAGTTGGGGTTCGCCGTGATAGTACTGGCCCTTTGGGTACTGGAGCTGCCTTACTAACTGCTCTTGTTTGGGAGCTCTGTGGTGGAGATGGTGCTGTGTCAACAGGGACTGGGTTACTATCGGCTGGGGTTGGGGTTAGATTGGGTGAAGCTGGTTCTCTGTCCATCGCAGTAGGGGTACAATCTGCGAGAGTTTGGGTTATGTGTGGTAGGGATGGTTCTTGTGCACGTACAACCGGGGTGCTATCTCCACCAAGAGGTAGCACTGTTTTATTTGAAGACCGTGTTTTTAGTCCGCTAGATACTGGCATCACCCGCTCCAATTCAAATGGCTGATAAACAGGAAACATAGTTGAATGTACAGACATTGTATGAGAGACAAATGCAATAGATAGTGTGGAAAAAAGAGGGCATGAAATAGTTGACATGTATATTGTTTAACTAAAATGGATAGCATGACATAATTTCACATATATGATGTCTATCTAAACTGGATAGCATAGCATAACATAATTCAAAGATATGATGAATAACTAAATAGGATCGCATGACATAATTCACCTACATGTTATCTAAGTAATCAAGATCGCGTCATTTAATTCAAATATGTGATCTATATGCTAAACAGAGGGCATTCGATATGATGTCTGAACTAAGAACATGGTGTTGAATATTGTGTATATGATGTCTAAACTATGCAATGCAAGACACCATATGCATGATATGAGCAGTATAACCGTGCCAAGTTAGAGCATACACCTCAATGGGGGAATAGGACTGGTCATCTGTCTCTGAATCCATCTCTGAGGAGCTATCAAGACCCAACAAGAGTTCTGCTTTGACATGTAGCACTGTCTGCTCCGAAGGCCTTGTTTTCACTCCAGATTTTTCCATCTCCCACCCAAATGGCTGATTCACAGGAACAGTAGTTTAATGTACAAACATTGTCGACAAATGGAAATGTAATAAAGAAAAGGATGGGCAAGATATCATTCAAATATATGATGCCTGGTTAAACAGGATGGCATTGCACATTTCACATATATTATGGCTGGCTAAAAGACATGAGACTGCATAATTCCCATATATGATATAGAAACTAAACAGGTGGCATTACAGAACATGTCTAAACTAAGCAGATGACATATATGATGTCAAAAGTAGGCACTGCAAGGCAACATATGCATGATATGACTAACACCATCATGCCAAGGTAGAGCAAACACCTTGGGGGGTAAATAGGAGTGGTCAGCGGCGTCTGAATCTGCCTTAGAACAGATATCTTCCTCTAGATTACAATCTGGAGAGGGGTGGGGAGGGTTTGCCATTGAACCCACCATGGAGCGATGTCTGCATGACATTGTATTGTCGTGCAAAACTCTTCTCTTTTTCTCTACATGTTCAGCATGACTGTGTACAATATCTGACATGCACACGAAAAAAATATGGTGAGATTATGTAAGGAGAGCATGCAGAAATTTAGAGTGATGGTAACAACCAGTGGATGGATCCAAAAATAATGATAGCAGGCTGATGATTGCTTTAAATTAATAAAAAGACAGATGATGATTGCTTTACTATTTGTTTCCCACCCAAGATGAACAACATAGGCATACCCTAGGTGAACCAGATATTAGACAGACATACTATTCACCGCTGCCTCGATATGTGCCTCACAACTAATTTAGAACTCAAGTTTGAACATTAATTTGGATCTTACTTGGGAGTCCAAGAGCTGAACAGGACGATAAAGTAGCAGGTAAGTTTAAGCAATGCATAACATAAGCAGAAACAAAAGAGTGCGACCTCTCTTGTGGACCCATGTACTCCTCAGGTTCATCTGCTGAGTCAATGATGATGATGCCGTTGCGGTGGGTGCCGGCAGCAGGGAAGGAGATCTGAGGCGGCGAAAGACGGTCAGGAGTCATGATGTCTGGTTTGGTGGATGCTTCTGTCGATGGAGCAGCTCAGGTGAGGTGGACGCCGCCGCGGCAGGAGCAGGACAAACCACACAAAGTTCCCTTCGACACGTACCTGTAACTGAAGTAATTCTGTAAGGGCTCATTTGGCTTGCATGATTCTTAAAACGCAGGGATAGGAAAAACACCGGAATAGGATAGGAAAATGCACATGGTAAATAGAGCATTTGTAAACACATGATTTCTGTCAACTTGGGTGTTTGGTTTACATGAATTGGAAGAGTAGAGGAATGCAAAGAAACATGGCCAAAATAAAGTGAAACCATATGAAAGCGTGTACAGTTAGAATGTTATTCTGGCACTAATGCATTGGTCTTGTTTTCATGCATAGGATTTTGAAAAGTAGTTCCAGGTGGATGTTTTGCTTCATTTGTTTCAACAAAATGCTTGAATAATTGAATAGTAGAGTGCCATTGGAAAATTCCCTATTGCTATGTTTTTCCGTTGAACCAAAATAGCCCTAATGGATCGACGTGAATGTATAGTAATAAGTGATGCAACAAGTGTACAACCTCTTTGCCGTAGCCGTGTTGACCTCAACATGATTTGGTTGGTCGCTGAAGCAGTTGAGGCAGAGGTGGCTGTCGGAGGTGTGGAGGAAGATCTAAGGAATCTGTAGATGGCGTCCAGGGCACTGCTCTGTTGTGATGGATCGTTCTGTCATTGGAGCAGCTCCGGTGAGCTGTAAGACGTCAAGGCTGAAGCAGCACAAGACAGACATCGTCAATCTCAAGTGGGATTCTAATAGCATCTCCAGTAGATGATGTAAAATAGATGTAAAATTAACATCACCAAAAACCACCTGACCACAATAGATGAGGTAAAAACTGTTGACTCTGAACTTAACTATGGAAATTGAAATTTACTTTGGAATCTGAATGGTACTGTTGAAACTGAACGCAATGGTAGCAGAGAGGCACTTGACATGTAGTTTAGGGAGGGCCTGCGGTTCATCTTCAACCTGCACCCCCCTGAGCCGCCAGCCACCACCGGCCGAACCGCCAGCCCCAGCGCCACCTCGCCGCCCCGAAACAACTCGCCACCGCCACCCCGGCCAGCCCTCTAGGCCCCCCGCCCCCACCCTGAACCCTAAGATAGATAGTGGGGTACCTCTCCGGCGAGCCCCCGTCCCTGCTGCGGGTGGTTCTTCCTTAACTCCGGCGAGCCCCCCCAACCCCTAAAAATCGACTGACCCAAAAGTCGATTCAGTCGACTGAAGTGTGGCTTAATCAGAGCAGAGCAACAACATGAGCAAGGGGGAGAGAAGCAGCAGCAGCTGGGCGAGTGAGCGATCGAGCGAGAGCCTGAGCAGGAGCAGCAGCGCGAGCGAGTGAGCGAGAGCCGGAGCAGCAATAGCAGATCCGGCTGGTATGGACGCCGCCACCGAAGGGGCCTCATACTGGGAGAGAGCCGCCGTGGAGATGTCGCCCGCGGCGCCGGCTTTAAGGTAGCCACTCCATGGGGGTGCGGGATGGAGCACCGTCAGCGCTGGGAGGTCGAGTTAAGGAGAAGGTGCGATGCGATGAGTGTACAACCTCTTTGGTGGTGCCGAGTAGGCCTCGGGTTCGTCCAAGGAGTCGGTGAGGATGCTGCGGTTCTGGTGAAGCAGGTTAAGGCGACGTTGTGGGGATGGAGCAGCCGTGATAGACGAGGCGATCGTCGGAGCAGCTCCTTGGAGGTGGAGGACGGGGCGGCTGAACCGGCGGGACGGCAAGATGGACGACAGATCCTCATCCGGGGAGGTGAACGAGGGACGTCGAGGTGTTGTGGTGGACGACGTCGTCGGGGAAGAGGCTCCGGCTGGGCAGCGGTGACGTGGCGGACGGAGGAGCGTGGGGTTTCGCAGCTAGAGCGGAGAGGTTATGGCGGCCTGGGATTTCGAATGGCGAAAAGGGGGCGATGGGAGGGGGTGAAGCATGACTTAGGGACGCGCTTGTCCAAAATGTAGGGATTGTTACAAAAGTACCCCCCACCGATTTGAACTAGCGGTCCTTTCGGCTCAGGGTTAGAAGGGGGATTTCGCGTGTCAGGATTTGGCAGCTGAAGGGAGTTTTCGCGTGCGTTGTAATTTCGGGATAGCAAGGTGCGGGTTGTGAAGGCGCCAGTTTTGAGAGCACGATATCTGAATTTTTGGGATATAACAAGACGCAGGTTGAATTTTAGGGACAAGCCAAACGTGTAGTAATATTGTACTTGTACGTACCAAATCAGTTCGCACTTCCCTCAACCAAAAAGAAAACAAAAAAATAAAACTATTCACACCACACAACGAGAGAGTCTTGCCCCGTTTTACTATACAAATGCTATTCAAAGCTACTCCCTCCTTCCATCTATATAGGGCCTAATGCGTTTTTCGATGCTAACTTTGACCAAATATTAGAGCAATGATATATGACATGCAACTTACACAAAGCACACCGTTAAATTCATCTGTGAAAGGTTCTTTCAATGATATAATTTTCACATTGTGCATGTCATGTACTATTAATCTTGTCAATAGTCAAAGGCGGTCTTCAAAATCTCATTACGCCCTATATAGATGGAAGGAGGGAGTATGAATCCATGTTATGTCCGATTAAATTGTTTTGCTTGCTGTATAATGCATGTAACCTACTCATACCAACATTTTAGTGCATTCCAAATGTCTATACTACCGCTGCAATTCGAACTAAATTTGAATTCGTTTCTCTATTTCAATAAGAATCTACAATCATGATTGTTGCCAACTTCAACCATCATTTGTGTATTACCTTAATAACATACCACATGATTACTATAGAGATAGATATGAACTATGTGTACTACATGAACTCGAATTCTATTTTTTGAATACACTTGATGTTGATTCCAAAGAATAGTACATTTGATGTACTAACTATATATTCATAATCTAAACCATGTTCCATACGTACACCGTGTTTATCACACAAAGTATAGTGCCCCGCCCCCTACATTATGACAAGTATTTAGACCTGAGTTGCAAAAGCCACACATTAGCCCAAATTATAATCAATGTTCTACATTATGATATATTCTTCAAGTACCCCTATCCCCTTTTTTATAATGAATTATGATCTTTGTTCGTCTTTTACACCTTCACGATCCTCTTCTATTTGTAGCTAGCTAGCGCTAACTTTCTATCGTGCATGCACACGCCCGCCCCCTCACACACCCTTAGCGTCCCCTCCATCGCGCACATTCATTATTTCTCTTTAGGTCGTCCACCAATGGTGTGTGTAGGCCCCCGGCTCCTTCTTTCTGGCACACACCGGTCGATATACCTCTCTAGCCAAGTGTGCCTACAACAAACACATATATACTTCCCCTCTTCTCTTCTAACCGTCCATGCCCCCATATGTCCAATACGATTCCACGCAGGTGCACACTCCCGCCCCTCTTTTCATTTATCACATGCTCGCACACTCCTCCCCCCTCAACATGGTAGGCCTCTCGCACCACCTCCTAGCCACACCCTCTCCCCCTGTCTGCCTCTCCGAACCTTATTTGCTTCTAACACATGCAGGCGTGTATATGAACTGATCTCCCTACATATAGCCAGGTCGACTATAATTCGTTTTCACCAAGCACTGATACACTTACCTCGCTAGTTATGTCTCTCCTTTTCTCGGACACACGATGGTTGATCTTCCTATGTAGTTACGCATGCTTACCACAACCATATCTTCTCCCCTCATCATCCTTGAATACCTCCCGACCCGTCTCTCACACGCACGTGCATAGACAGACAGACATCGCCCGCCCTCTCTTATTGATATTGCACTCATACCCTCCGTTTGTCTAGCAGGCCTCTCCCACCATTTGTGAGACGCCACTCCACCACCAACCCTGCGACGCTGTACCTTTTTCTTTTTCCCAACCTTATTCCTCTGCTACACATATCCATGGATGTCGATCAATCTCCCTCAATACATAGCTAGGTCTCTCTCCTTCCCCACACATATACTAGTCGACCGGCCTCTACCCCCCCACACACACCGATAGTCGAACGTTGTAGGTAGGTATCCATGCCACAGAGAAGAACTTCACCTCTGCCCTCTCAAATTCCAGTAGGCCAGCCGCCCTGTATCTTTGACGCGGGCAAACACAAATTCGATGGCACTCTTTATCGATCGCGCATCCACACACTTCATCCCTGTTTTCAATTCTATCGATATCTCACGTCCATGACTCTGTTTCACACACATTGCATATGTTACGGTTTTTTGATTGAGATATCATCAACATATTGCCTCTATTTCGCACAAACCATCTCTCTCACACCCACCCACGTACGTACCTGCACCTAAAGAAGAAGTGCACGCAGGATGCACGTGTTCACGTCTCGTTCCCGGCCACACCCGCGCGGGTACATGGTGGAGTTCATTTCTGTATGAAAAGGCAGCCCACGTGATAATTTGACACGTGTAGCGGTTGTTTACTCGAAGGAGGGTCGGGAACCACGCCTAGAATATAAAACGATTGCCGTGGGGAAAATGGAAAAATGGGTTTGTCTCTCGTCAGACCATCTCACACAAGGCCGCCGTGGCCTCTCTCTCTCAGCGTTGGTCAGTGATCCGGCCGCATCCCGTCCGCCAGTGGAAAGGGAGGATGCGCATCATCTCTCTGTTCGACGGCGTTGAGGCAGCTCGTCCCGATCTGCAGTACCCACCGTTCTCTCTGACCAAGCTCCGACGCAGTAGAGCCTTCGCCACTTGTTCGCTGCCGCAGTATGGGCAGATCCCGGCTGCCGGTGCCCTCCTAGTAACATCCCGACGACCATCAGGTACAGCTTCCTCCGACCTTGCTCCACTGCCCATCTTCCCACGTTGCTGCATGTGGATCTTCTTTAGTTGTTTGCTTAAATCGTATCTCGGCCGGTGTACTTTCCATCTTGCAATCTCGTCCTCAAACCATTTTTGATAAACCACCATGTGCTATCTTTCCCTTTTTACATGGAACATGCTTCTTTTTTGTCGGCGTATGTGTCTTCAACTCGTGTTATTGGGCAGTAATTGTTTCCTTTCGACCTCCTTTTGCAAACAGGGCTATCCATTTTCACCTCGTTGCTATTGCGACCTTTTGGTGAACTGCACAAATCACTTTTCTGAAGAGTGTTTTGTGCAGTTCCGCCAAAATGTCACACGGGCAATGTTTTTACATTTCCGTGGGACTACGGAAAGGGAGATTGGTTTTGCTATCCTCCTCATCCAACTCCGTGCCTAATCTTCTCCAACAAGAAGTTAGTCCTAAAGAGAGATCATAGAGGTGATCGACTTCTATTTATGTGTGTTATGTTTCGTCATCTAGTTCCACTATTATTGCACAAAATGATCGGATTGTGGTGTCCTTCATACACGTCTTTTTCGGCTACAGAGCTGGGTGAAACTAGCTGCCAAGCAATGAACAATGTGCCAAGGAAATGGAGCCATGCCTACTAGCAGCATCAACCAATTATATTTTTTTCTTTATTTGTACACCTTCTCACAACTTTGTCTTCAGTTGTGATGTGAATATTGGCGCTGATCTGTGAACCATTGAGATGCATTAGACATGGTAGTTTCATTTGTATTTGATGGAATGTTGTAACGAGATAATCTCGAGGCAAGACACATGAATCCTAAGTTGAAACCTTTTTTTCCTGCGGGAACCGAAGTTGAAACCTTCATTGCATCACAGTACAATTTCATCAAAATTATGCGTACATATAAACAAATCCTGAAGGATTGATAGCAATGCCAAAAACAATTCAACTTCGTTTCGCCGACATGTTGGACATCCTTCATTCGGCTCCACCTGCCATGCAGCAATATTGAGTGCACAACACAACTTCAGGGAAAGATTCACCCCGGTCGTTGCGCCGCAGTAGTAATGACTAGTGAGAAGTCAAATCACAGAGCCCCACCTTCGCCAGAGTAAGTTGCTCGGATGAAGCAACCATCATTTCCCTGTTCCTTGAATCCGCTGGTACTCCCATATTCCCACAGTAATAAGTTGCTCAGGCGAATCAACCATCACTATATCCGCTCACGTGTGATGACCACAGGAGCTATCCATTCAGATTGCATGTTAAAAAAATAAAGGTTGATAAGTAATGCGGCAAACTTTCAAAAAAAAACTAATGCGGCACCTCGGGCCAACGCGGCTAGATTGCATTTTGCACGAGAAATTACACACCATGTTTCGTTGACATGTGGTCTCGTTCCAACATATCAGTGAGACGACGGCGAGTAGTAGGAGTATTTCCGAACGGACGTGTAGGCCGGGGCGCCTCTTCGTGAGCCGTGGCTAACCGGTAACCGTCCACCGACTCTTCGCCTTTCCCTCTCGATTTGGAACTGATGTCGCACACTCTTCCTCTCCCTCCTCCATTTTCCTTTAGCCCTTCACCCTTTCTTCTGTCATTGTTCGATTGTCTTCTCCATGGAGGGAACAGGCCGGAAACGACCCCGTTATTCTTGCCCTGATCTAAAAGATGACGTGATGGAGGAACTCATTTATCGGTGCAACGTCATCACCTCGGCTAGCATGGCAGGTTCATTCAAGCCCATTCTCGACTCAACTAATAACATCATTACAAGGAACCCAAGAGTCAAGGAGCGGTTTGATCTCCTCTATCTTCTTTGCTGTGACCCTGATGACTGGTGCCGGCACGACAGATGCCTCGCCCTGTGCAGGTTGATGCCGCTTGATAATGATATGTATGATGTTAAGATGCCATCGCTTGAGGGCAAGGCTTGGGCAGGCACAAATGGAGATTGGGTTGTTTACATTGGGTCCAACTACGAGTGGGAACTTGTGAATGTGTACACTCATGATTGGGTTCCACTTCCAAACATCTCAGCAGACTGCCCAGAGGTTGAGCACACCGGTATTATACGCACGTTCAAATACGATCATGGTGACTGTCTTCTACGGAAGATAGCAATTTGTCAAGTTCCCAACCACTCTTGGAATTACAACAACTATGAAGTTGTTGCTATCTTCGACAAGCTTGTTGCCGTCCTTGGTGGTTTGACTCAATGGATATTGCTCAAAAATCAGTTTCTATACACGGATGAGTACTATGATGCAATTCAATACGAGGGCCTTGTGTTTGCTGCCACCACTCGTGGCACTGTTTTTGCATGGAATCCTTATGCTTTCGGTACGTTTGTCTTCCATCGTAATTATAATTGTTTCATCCACATGCATGCGGGTTAGCAAGTTTCCCTTTACTAATTAACCTTCTTCTTGTGTTTCCAAGGTCCTGTGAACATTCCACCACCCATACTTGAAAATTTTTATAACCAAGGGGGAGATGACGATGGTGATGATCACGAGCATGAGGACGAGCAGAACGTATATACTCAGTGGCGCCTGGCAACTAATTCCGATGGATCACCTCTTCTTGTGTGTATACAACCCACTGATGATGTTACTACTGAGGGAGCACGTGTTGTCTCCCATGGTCGCACTCTTCGGACCTATTCCAACACCCATTGCATGGTATTCGGGATGGATACTAGTGTGCTAGCGCCAACACCTTCTCCCTGGTACAGAATTGATAGTCTTGGAGAAAACTCGCTCTTCCTTGGACAAAACTATCCGATAATGGTGAAAGGCGATCCAACTGTTGTTGACACAACGTTACTAGTACCATTTATGAGAACCAACTGTGTCTATACCTCAGACATTAGGGTGGTTCCCTACCCTAGTACTGATATAGTAGGCTGCTTCAGCCTGGATGATCAGTCCTGTGTTGGTCTCGAGATCGACAATAGATGGCCTGTCCCAAAGAATCACTTGTGGTTCAAAGCAAGCGTTTCCAACGCCGAGGAATGGTTGAGTTGAAGTTCATTTCATTGCTTATTATTTGTTGTGTGGTGAAAACTTTAGTATTTATAATGTATCCTCGTTGTCGATGTGGGTTGATGACCTGTTGTATGTAATAAAATGATATGCCTGTGATAAACTTACTAAATTTATGAATGGCTTTCGAGTTGCTTCTGTGAGTGAGTGGTGCAATGAGGCAAAAAAATATTTTCCGAATACATAATTGTACGTGCATTGCAACAGGTTATCGGATGAGGCCAATCAACAATAGTAGTACACTATTTGTACTAGCTTCACATGCTTCGTGCGTCGTGCAGGTGTTTTTACTGTAGCCATATTGTACGTAACCAGCACCTCGAATCCTCGATACTAGTACTATATAGTAAGTAGTAGGGTGGCATGGGCCAGAACAGGCATTCACGTCCAGGAGTACAGCACACGCCACCAGCACGACCTCCATCTGACACCATATTTCTTGGAGTCCGTACTAGAGCAATCTCTTCAACCTCATCATTTCTCTAACTCAACCATCACGCGGCGGGCGAGGTGGGGATTTGCCGATAGTCGGTTTCCTCAACTGCGGTCCCACTTGTAAGGCCAACTCCAACACTCTATCAATATATGGATGTACTCTTCTTCCCAATACAAAAACTTGCATCCATTCTACTCCCTCTGTTGCACAATACATGCCTTCTATTTGTCAAAATATATATGTATCTAGACATGTTTTAGTACATAGGTACATCCATTTTTGGACAAATGGAAGTCAAGTATTTTGGAACGGAGGGAGTACACAATAAATTTTCTAAGTTAGCACGACTAGTCTAATCCGACGACACAACCGAAGATTTGGTCGGGTTCTTCCTCCTTTTGCCGACACGTGGGACATCCAACATCCATGTCGTGTCATGAAAGAAAATAGAGTGGTAGTTTAAGCCACGAGATGTGCATCTTGGGTTAAACTGTAAATAGAATCTTACTACTCTTGAGTCTTGAGTAACTCCAAAAGCAGCCACCGAAGATCTTTATTGGATTTGTTTTTCATCACCAGCACGTCGAGGTGAAAGATGTGCAGGTTCAGTGGGTCCTCTTGCATTTTCACTAACATGTGGGGCCGTATGTGAGCAAACAGACAATGGGATCCACGCGTCCGCTGGCTGGCTGAGAAGAGAGATAGAGGAGGGCTAAGCACGGACTGCAGGAAATTTGTTCTACGTAACCAGCACCTTGATATTCGCGTGTGGTTGTTTCTAGAATAAAAAGGAGGTACCCCTACTTATGTTACTCCCACTACGCCTAGCCTAAGGTTAGTAGGTGACCTTGCGCTTGGCTCTTCGCCTCTTCCGGAAGTCGATGGTTCTACAGTAGTGCTTCTGGCAATCTGACACCAAATGAACTGCTGCATGTCCACCGCTTGTAAGCAAAAGTTCTCCTCGTGCTACGAGCCACCGCGCACGCGTTGGCAAGGGAGAAGGCGTAATCAAGCTTCTCGTCATTCTGTGAGTTGACGGGACACATCAAAGTTATTTACTAGTAGTACGTACTCTCTCCAAAAAAGGGCTGACCATGTCATTGCTACCATCCCGTGTTCCATTGTTGAGTACGTGCACTATTCACGTGCCATCGAGGAGAAAAAATATTGCGTAGGTGCCATCGAAGTGCACGACTCACTTATGAAAAAGGGTTTCCCCCGCTTCCCCCCCTCGCACGACTCACTTATGCACTGCTTATCTAATTATCTCCATTTTCTTGCATGACACGTGCACCTTGATGCTAGATGTCTGGCATGTTGGGAAAAGGATGAACAAAGCTCACGTAAAAGAAAAGAGTTGAAGAGCATAGATTCCCGGCGACCGAGGAGGAGCAAGGAACCTCGCGGTGGAGCGTCTGCAAGGAACCTTGCGCGTTTCCCCTGTTTTTTGCCGCCTGCCCACCTATAAACAAATAAAAGAACATGAACTTTTCGCTAACCACTAGAAACGATACAACAGGATGCTAAGTTGAAGATGTTTTATACTCCCTCCGTTCCCAAATATAAGTCTTTTTAGATATTTCAATAAGGGACTACATACGAAACAAAATGAGTGAATCTACACTCTAAAATATGTCTACATACATCCATATGTTTTATTCTATTTGAAATGGCTAGTGTCGGTTCAATATCCGACGTATCTCGTAGTAGGAGTCCTAAGCTAGGCGTCTTGGAGCGATGGTAACATTGACATGTGGTTTTACCCAGCTTCGGGCTCTCTTGATGTGATAACCCTACATGCTGCTTTTGATTGTATTCATATGGGTGTAGTACAGAGTACATGTGTCTACCACGAGATTGTAGTAATGAATATGAGATTGTCTATTGACTAGCCTGGCCTCGGTTTATATAAGACACCGGAGGCCTAGGGTTTAGGAGAGTCCTTGTCTTGGGCGCCAAGTCTTGTGGACTCTTCCTTGTATGCGGCAGGGGTTGTCCGAACTGGCCCATGAGTATACGGACATGGGGCTCCTCAGCCCAATCCAACTGATTGGGAGACGACATGGTGAGTACCCCCTAGTCCAGGACACTGTCAGTAGCCCCCTGAACCGGTCTTCAAGTTGGGGACGTTCCTCGATTCTTCCGAACTATTCTTCACCTTCGGTCGTTGGCCTTGAAAACTGGTTCAACAAATCTACTCATCTTTGATCTTGAGGATCGCCGAGGTGACTCCGAAGAGCTTACATGTCGGGTATCCGAGTGGCCCCTTTAAGTTTCCGACCTTTATCAATGCCTTGTTATTTTTATGCCACACCTCGGGTTTGAAGTTGTTCCTGGGCGGCAGCATCCTCTTGCGTCCGAGCTCCAACGCCGGACTGCATTCGAGGTATCTTTAGCAGCCGAGAACCAACGCCGGACCACTTCCAAGCTCCAATGCCGGAATGTATCTGAGCTCCAACGCCGGACTATGTCCAAGCTCCAACGCCTGACTATGTCCAAGCTCCAACACCGGGCTATGTCCAAGCTCCAATGCCGGACTATGTCCAAGCTCCAACGCCGGACTGTATTCGAAGTGTCATGGATCACCTTGGTTCAAAAAAGTTGAAGGAGTTTAGCCGAGCTTAATGCCGGAAATGCCCTCTACGGATCCAGCCACTGGCGTCCAAGCTTTATGCCAGACTGCTTCCGGGGTGTCTATTATAGTCGAGCACCAACGTCGGACTACATCCGAGGTGGTGCACCACCTCGGCCATGGGATGATTTTTATGAATTTAATTCTGAATTATGCAATGTAATCTCTGCCGAGATGTATAGCCAGTATCCCTCAAGGTGCGTGTTGGCTTAATACCCGGGATGCACCTGAAGGAAAAAATCAAACCGCTGACCCTAGTAGCCCCTAAGACTCAGGTCGATTCATAAAATCAGCCCGAGGATCAATTCCCAGCTAGGCAGCATACTTAGGAATAAAAACGCGGTGTGCAAAGTCCTCGAGACTCAGGTTGGGTGCGGCCGACCAACCTGAGGATAGTAATCTCCTCGAAAACTATATTGCGCTTTAAATTTTCTGCATTGGATTGTCAATGCAGTAGCCCCTGAGACACTGGTCAGGTGGCAACACCATATCAAGGGATCGATGTGCCCTTTTAATATTTATAAATGATAAGCCCGAAGCCTAGTAGCCCCCGAGCCTTAATGCGGGCACGGGAGGCCGAATTAAGGATCGATATCCATAGTAAATCACAAATTATGTGTAATGACTCTATGTATCCAAGTACTTTACGTCATTAATGCTCGGATCTGCATTGTACAAAACGCTGTTGACTGACCATCGGCTTCAACCTCCTCGGCCAGCAGCCAAGGGGTGTTTGTCCTACTTTATAAAGCCTTTATGAAGGCAAAGATTTACGGCAAACAAGGCAATCCGGCCATACGGTTTTATAAACAAAGGTACGCAGAGAGACATGTTATATTATTGTTTAACAAAAGAAACATCGTCCAAAGAAAATAGTCCCACTATTGGTTCCTTTCTTTGGGTTGTCATGCTAAGCATGATCATGAAACCTCAGCTTTGATCAATGTGGGAGGAAAATACTGAGGATTTAGTTCAGGGAAAGCTTCCAAACTCTGTGGTCTAAATGAACCCAAATTTTCACTTCCGTTGCGACCGTTTATAATCTAAAAGTGGCCCATCGTTGGCTTCTACCCCCTTGTAGATGCTATGCAGGGTGTTTCCGAAATAAGAAAACAACCCTTAGCCGACGTCTCGGTGCCCGAAGGTGGTTGTGTTGGCGGAAACGAGGCAATCAGATATGCGGGCTTTATAACTTTCACTTAGTCATAGGAGGTTAAAGTTGGGAGGCCAGCAAGTAGCCCCCCGGTTAGTGTTTGGTGACAGCCGAGGTCAAGCCGTAAATACTTCGGCCAATATGATGAACGGCCCATCATTTAATACAGTCATCGGACCGCTGACCAGTTTACGCTTATTGTGACAGTTAGTTTTCAGCTTTCTCCACTGAGGTGCTTAACCATGCGAGCTGGAAGCACAATCGCAGTGGTTCTCCCTATGCACACTTAGCCGAACAAAGCGGAACATAGAAGGCAAGCAGAGGAGCCGGGCAACCCAACTATTGACCGAAGATGCAATTCGAAACTGATGCATATATAGCAATATCCAAGAATTTTTGCCGAATCTCTAAAGGTGTCCGGTGTTGCACGGCGAGACTTATGTGGAAAACACACAAATAGTTGAAAAGTGCCATAGGGTTGGAAAACCAAAAAACGTCAGGAAAAACTCAACGTCCGAACTAGATCAATTGTTTGGTGCCAATCAGAAAATTGGTCTTAGAAAAAAAATGTGCTTCTGTCGTGCTTTAACATGACACATCCTATCTCAAGACTTCAAGCGGGTCAGCCTACGACTTCAACCTCCTATCCCGAAGGCAGAGTACTTCTCATTAGGCCAGTTTAGCAAACTTTAGCGGCTTTGAGAGAGAAATCAGACTCCCCGGCTATTGACCGCACACTCGCGTCGAAAAAAGGAGTGATGGAAAAAAGACTTTGCAACGACTAAGAAGAAGAACACTTATTATAAAACATCTCACATAAATTTAAGAGCCCCCGAGTGACTTGGGTAAAAGAATGACTGTATGTACCAAAGTACTTATATCATATCTATGTTAACCCGAACTTTAAACGCGTCTTAACTGACCATCAGCTTCTCCCTCTTCGGTCAAGGACCGAAAAGTGTTATGTACTCCACCTGTCGAGAATATTGATGGTGTTTCCGATAACTAGGCAATCAGGTCATAAGGCTGTAACAGACAAAGCGCGCTCAGGGAACTTATGCTATATTACTGACAAAGTGTAAGAAGCATCTTCGAAGAAAATAGTACCCCCACCGATACCTTTCTTCGGTGCTCATTGTTAATATGAGACTTGTGCAATAGATTTTTTGTACTCATGAGTTCCGTTGTGTGTCGACCATAACTGAAAACAATAAGAGCGCTAGCTTTCGGCTTCACCCAGTCTGAGGTTAGAGCTCAGAAGACCCGGTCGTGACAATCGCAGAGGTGCTCCCTTTACTCCCTAGCCGAACAATCCGGAACGTAGGGGTAAACACAGGAGCAAGGCAACCCAGCTTGCAAATCACTTAGGTCAATATGGTGCATATTGTGGCGTAATACACGAACAAGGAACGAAGCCGTACAAGTATAATCATATGCAAGAGGAAAAGCTCCAGCAAGGGAGCCCCCAAGTAAACGGGGTATTTGAATTTGTGTGTCACAAACAAAGTTTGGGCAAGGAAGTTTGTCACAAACAAGAAAAGTATAATGCTTGGCCGAACAAAATTTAAAACTGAAAGTTTTTGAGCATGAAAGTGACTTAGCTGGTTAATGTGATCGGCATCGATGACGCGGTCCGAGCTTGGTGCAGGACAAGGTCTCAGCCCCAAGACCGATGTGGCCGAGCGAAGAGCTCGACACTCCGAAGAGGTGAAGCCCCCAATCTAGCCGATGTGATGGAGCAGGTCGCCGCGTGACACTTGAATCTCCAGCCGAGTAGGTTGATAAAGCGACGATGCGGGGTTGCCAATACAGGGCCGTGCTCCAAGGTGACGACACAATTCAGTCGATGGAGGTGGGCGACGATGTCACCCTGCCGAGGTGATAGTGTGGCCAGCGGTGTGGCGTAGTCGAGGCCGATTGTCTGCATGCATGAAGTAGCACAAAAATATAGGAAAAATAAATTAAAAAAATTCTTTACAAAATTCTTTATGTAAAATAAATTATTAAAGAGATGTGGCGTGGCGCGAGGCCATTGTCGACACTAGGCGTTGGTGCGGCGGGATGATAAAATCCGAATTGGCATGGGCGCCTGAGTTACGGACGCAATGCGCACAGGGTAGCGACAACATATTGGGTCGCCCTGAAACGGCGACCGCAGTGTAGGCCTGATTGCAAAATCTGCAGCACAAAAAATGCAGACCGGTAGAGAATACCCTTTGAACGAAAAACACATGTACATGCATCAACAAAATATCTCTACAAAAAATAATGCGGTACTAACGGACAGAAAATATTATGTGCGTAATAATTTCATGTGATAAACAAATAGTTAGGAAAAAATAAACACGCTCGACTACGATGACCGTAGCAGACCGAGGTGAGAAAACAAAAGTGATTTGGACAAAACTAGTATCAACTAGTACCTAGAATATATTGGTTTTGACCTTATATGTGGAGTAGTAGTACTCAAATTACCAGAATCCACCAATCAAACCTAGGGTACCGCACTGTAAAACTAGTAGCCAACCAGGTTAGCAATACCCTAGGTGCATGCACTTTTGAACAAAAGGTAGAGGAGGACCACCGGCCGAACTAAGGGCTGGAATAAAAAACAAAAGGAAAGGAATCTTCCCTGATATGCCCGACCGAGGCGAGGTGTGATCGGCCCTGCTCCTCTGCTGGATCGCTGTTGTTTTTGGACTGATCCAGGCGGTGTATTTGAAACCCCAAGGTGTTGCTGCATGCACACGTTTCGCAGGGTAGCAATCTTTGTGATTGATATTGCCTTTTATAACCGCAACAGTGTCCGGATCTAACACACGGTCCGGCAACGGGTACGACCATCGTCGTTAAAATTTTCCTGATCTTGGTTTGACTGCAAACAAGGTAAGCTAATTCAGCAGCAACAATTTGCAAAAAGAGATGATTGACATAAAACAGATCTAACTGAAAAAATATCACCTGATTGTCCCATCAATCCGCGACGATCTCCCAACAGGCTCTCAATGAAAGCACCAATGTTGGTTCAATATCCGACGTATCTCGTAGTAGGGGTCCTAAGCTAGGCGTCTTGGAGCGATGGTAACATGGACACGGGGTTTTACCCAGCTTCGGGCTCTCTTGATGAGATAATACCCTACATGCTGCTTTTGATTGTATTCATATGGGTGTAGTACAGAGTACATGTGTCTACCACAAGATTGTAGTAATGAATATGAGATTGTCTATTGACTAGCCTGGCCTCGGTTTATATAAGACACCGGAGGCCTAGGGTTTAGGAGAGTCCTTGTCTTGGGCGCCATGTCTTGTGGAGTCTTCCTTGTATGCGGCAGGGGTTGTCCGAACTGGCCCATGAGTATATGGCCATGGGGGTCCTCGGCCCAATCCAACTGATCGAGAGACGACGTGGGGAGTACCCCCTAGTCCAGGACACTGTCAGCTAGAAAGACTTATATTTAGGAACGAAGGGAGTAGTTTATATTGAATTATTGATAACCACGCAACAAGCCACGCATGTACAAGACGCATGCAGCCACATATGTACACAAGCCAACGCACTAACTCCATCCAATCCAACTCATGCACATACGCGCACAACATGGAGCAGACAACACACGTACACAAGCTCGGCCGCAGAATGCACGTGAATAACACATGCATGCACACACACTCAGCTGCATGGAGGCGTGCGCCATCCGCGGCGACGTCCGGTTCGTCGTGCTACGGCGAAGCTCGCACGCAACGGTGCATACGCATCTCTTGCAGCACCTCTTTGCCATTGTTGCTCAACTACTAGTCGGAGACGAAGACGACCGCAGCCTCGGCCTTAGAGCTAGCACCGATGGAAAAACACACACGCTGCACGCACACGAGCACATACGGAGTGCCCACGATGTGGTGGTGGTGCGTCCCCAGTCGCCTCTACTCCTTCTGCGCACGTTGTCTATCAAGGCGGCTGCATGCTAATGATGATGTGGGTGAGATCTTCTAGGACTGAGATGATGACGAGGAAAATTATGAGACACAAGGTGACGTACACCGTCAAGTTCCACGGTCAAGGGGGTGCTAGTAAGTGCTTAGATGTGCTTAGAGCAAGTACAATACAGCTGAGTCAGCGGGCTATAAGGAATAAACTAGTATATTTCTACTTAGTTGGAGGAAAGAGAAGAGAAGAGAGAAGGTAAGCGGGCTCTTCATGAAGAGCCAGCTCTAGCACGTGCTCCTAGGCACTTTGTGAGAATGAATGGTGGACCACAGAATAAAAAAGTAGTAGTACATTCTTTTGATCTACTATTGTTCATGTTGACTATATGATGGGCTGTAGATGACATGGCACTGGCTATACTATTAATGCTCTTTAGATGAGGTGCTAAGTGCATTAAATGGCTTAGTAACTCAAGTCTTCAATGCATAGGTGCTTAGTTTATTGGTGCCACGTCATATTTTATGCCTACGTGGCAGGCTTAGCAGCTATACATGGTGGAGCACTGGGAGAGACCAAGGCTGGTCATAGTGGGGAGTAACTTGTATTGTAACATATTACTATGTTACTCTAAACATCTCTATAAACCGGAAAGGAAGGAGTAGTAACATAGACTAGTGTCATATGAAGAGTATGGGAGCACATGATATTTCCCCGTCCGGACCGATCCCAAGTTGGCTTCTCACCTTCTTAGCCCAACAAAAACCCCTCCCCCTCCCGCGCGCGCTTCCCTCCCGGCGCCAGCTGAGCCCGCCGCTCCACATTGATGGCAAGTCAGGGCGACGCGACCTCTCACTGCTTCCGCCGTTGAAGCGGCGCACCGACCGAGGGCACCGCCGCTGCACGCCCAGCATTTCAGACTACAGAGTGGATAGTAACTTTAGAGCAAGTACTACAATTAGATGACATAAGCAGGCTATAAGGATTTAAATATAGTATTTGTGCTTAGTTGAAGGAGAGAGAAGAGGAGAGAGAAGAGAAGCGGATTGTAAACGTGTAGCCGGTTGTACTCCAACATACTTTGTGAGATAAAAGGTGGGGCCATTATTAATGATATTTTATTTATACTAAAGGGACTAACAGACACCTTAATTACTCTTTTTTTTGAGACAAACCCTGGTGGGGTTATTATTGACTTTTTTTGAGCTATTATTGACTTGGACGTGGGATTTGGGGGCCAAAGGCCTACTATTATACTCGCATGACCGACCTGACATGCTCTACCCTAGCCGCGGTTGTATCATATGGTTTCGCACCATTCCAGATCTTAGCGCCGCCACACAATTCTTCTCCAACCCTCCTTCTGGCATGCACCGCGAGAAGGGACAACAGTCCTCCGAACCCCGCCTTTCGTGATCCTGTACGGGAGAGGGGCGATCAGGTTTTTGGGGAGCCCACTCCTGTGACTGCTGCCAGCGACGACTTCCTCAACGACAACCTTCTTCCCCGACCTCGGTAACCTCTTCATCAACAACATGAGTGACAACATCAACCACACCGGTTCTGCTCCCGCTGTACAGTATGTGATTCTATCCTCCTGGTTTAGTCCACATCATTACTTTGATGTTTGTAATTGTCGTCATGATCTATTTACTACTGATTCAGATTAAATCTCATACTAAATTGCTCATATATTCAACAATCCAATCCAAAAACCTGATTACAGGAAATTTACCCCGAGTGGTTTTGCTGCGCTTTTGAAGCCGCCTACTTTTAAGGGGGTGCAATATAAAATGTGGCGCACAAGAGCAGTATATTGGTTTTAGATCATGTACTGCTATGACACCACTAAGGGTAAGCCTGAGGGCGATCTTAATCCTACACAGCAGGAAGCTTTTCAGAACATGGATACCCTCTTCAAAGCCGCCCTGTTGAGTGTTCTTGATGATTCCATTGTGGATTCATACATGTCGTTTGACAGCGGCAAAGACATGTGGGCTGTGCTCGAGGACACGTTTGGGCCCTCGGGCGTTGGCAACGAGTTGTACGTCATGGAGCAATTCTGTGACTACAAGATGACTGATGAGCGCTCTGTTGTTCAGCATACTCATGAGATACAATCACTCTCTAAGGAACTTGAGTACTTTAAGTGTGTGTTGCCGGACAAATTTGTTGCTGGGACCATCATTGCCAAGCTTCCACCTTCGTGGAACGATTTTGCTACTTCTCTGAAAAACAAGAGACATGAGTTTTCTGTTTTGGATCTCATTAGCACTCTTGATTTTGAGGAGAAGGCGAGAGCAAACGGCACACGTGCTCGGGTCGCTGAGGGAGCTTCTAGTGCCCACATGGTACATCAGAAGAACTTCCAGCCCAACCAGCCCCAAAACAACAAGAACAAATCTCAGTGGAAAGGCAAGTTTGATGCAAAGAACAAGCCGTCACATTCTACCAACTTCAAGAAGAATTCTCATAACGGGAAGGGATACAAAACTCAATTTTGGTAGCACCGCACAAAATTTATATGGCTGCATCTACCTGATGTCAGCTAACCTCATGGTGCTCCAGGTATTCCTACATTCGTAACTAGGTACAATGACCACCGCAAGATGAAATTAGCTTATTCGTACGTTGACTTGCTGAATGCAGTGCAGAACGATCCTGTCATGTGTGGAGGAGCAAACAAGCAGTGTAGCCGAAGGTGGAAATCAACCAAGGACTTATGAAATTATATGTAATGTTCCTCTAGCAGGTCAGTATCCCCTTCTTCCAGATGATCATGTTTTGTCACGCCGAGCTATTGATATGTGCTACTGTTTTGCAACAACGTTTAAGTATAGCTACCGTTTTCCTATCTTTTCAGATTCAGGACAATGAATATGATATCAGGGGAACTGCACAATATGGACCCATGTTGAGTCATCTCTATTGCCTCATGTGTTTGCTGCAAATGTGTCAGCATCAATTGCAAGATGAGGCAGCTAGCTAGCTATGGAGTTGCCAACATGCTCAAAGTGCTCGCAACATTGAGAAGAAACAAGCATGCCCAGGAAATTAATGCGTGCGCAGGGAGGCCCTTTGCTCAGAGAAGCATCGACCGATTTTCTTTATTTCCACACCTTCTCACAGCTTTGTATATTGGTTATAGTATGGTGAATCATTGAGATGCATAGACATGCTGAACTTTTGTTCTTCTGAATGTTAGTTTAATGTGAGTGTCTGCATCCAGTACCGCATCCTCTAATTTGGTGGATGCACACACCGAAAATAAATCTCCTTAATTTACTCCATAACCACCATATTAAATAGGCCTAGTAACAAACCAGGCGCATGCAGTGGCCGGCGGGCACATGCATCCTACATGCATGGCCAGTCAGCCAAGCCCATGCGCCAGCTCCAATGCAGCAACGCAAAAGAAGAGAGCGGTTCTTGGGAAAAAGCGAGTAGTTAGTGCAGCAGGCCTTATAAACACAAATAGCTTGCTCTCTCGCTTCCGTCTCCCCACCCAATTTCCCCCGCTCCCCAATCTTCCTCACTCGTCCAGAAAACCCCGCTCACCTTCTTCCTCACTCGTACAGAAAACGCCTGCTCCTCTTCTTCCACTCCTACAGAAATCCCCAGCCCTTCTTCTTCCCCACTCGCACTGCCACTAGGCTCGTCTCTGGCTACTCTGCTCAAACCAGTGAGCTTGGCGCGACACCCACAAGGAAAATGGAGTCGGCTGGCCCCATCGCCAAGAAGATGAGGCTCCCGCCAGCGGCGACGCCGGTTGTAGTCCCGCACCCCGTAGCGCGGGGAGAAGCAGCGAGCCCCCCACCCGGATCTGAGGAACCGGTAGAATCTCTGGTGGACCGCATCAGCAATCTCCCGGTCGTCATCCTTGAGGAGATCATCTCGCTTCTCCCCACCAAGGATTGCTGCCGCACACAAGTCCTCTCAACTCGGTGGCGCCCTCTATGGCGCACCGTGCCCCTCAATCTCGACTGTCATCAGATATCCGTCCTTCCTGAATTTGATCTCCTTAGAGCCATCGTCTCTTCTCACCAGCAGGGCCCCGTTCAATGCCTCTGCATCCCAACAAGCTACGTGCTGTCCATACCCGGCAAGGTGGACGCTTGGCTGACATCCCCTGAATTCGGAAAACTCTAGCAGTTTGAGTTCTACCATTACCACGAAAGTTTTATACCACGAACAAACCAAGAATTCGTGCCCACACCACTGTTGTCCATCTTGCAGTTTTCCTCCTCTCTCCACACCGCCACCTTCGCCTGGTGCCATCTACCAAACGATCTGGTACAAATGCTTCGACTCCCACTGCTAAAAAAACTTTCGCTTGTGGTCGTTTATCTGTCGGAGACCTCACTGCACAGCATCATCCACTCCAGTTGCCCTACCCGGGGGCACTTGCTGATTGTTTTGGGAGTAGAAATCGGTATCAGTTGTCTCCAAATAAAGTCGCCTCACCTTAAAAGCATTGGAATTTGTTTTAAAGGACAGAAGCTCATCATCGAAGATGCCCCTTCACTTGAAAAGTTGCTCCTTCATAATTGTTATACACCTTAAGAAATAATTGTCGTCTCTACGCCCAAACTGGGGACCTTGGGTGTAATTCGTGACCCGTTTAATAATCACAAGGAGTTGGTGTTTGGCTCCTCACTTTTTCAGGTACCGTATATTATCATCTACACATTTGCAATCATATGCTGCATTTTGCATTTGTGCGCATAAGTTTTATATCATCTTGGAGTACACTTTGGGTACTAATATTATGTTATATGCTCAATGAAGAGTTCATCCATTGATAGCCTGTCAATGTTGCTGGCTTCTGTCAAGATCATATATACCAGAATGTATAGTTTTGATCTGGACATAATTATTGGCTTGCTGCGATGCTTTCAATCTCTGGAGAATTTATACATAGAGATGATGATTTCATGCACATTGAAAGCCCGTATATATTGTACTAGAATTAACTGTTCAGCTGTCGTTCTTTCGACATACTCTTTTTTCAGACCTTAACCATTTTCAATCTTCATGTCTACTTAGGCAGAACCACATGGAGAAAAACATATAACCAATCGTTGTAATAAGCACAAGGATTTTCTCAGTTCTCATGACATTCGTTTGAGGACAATAACGATGGGACAATATGCATCCAACTAGGCAAACAGAAGCTTTGTCACATTCTTCCTGTTGAATGCGAGGTTACTATTGTCCATGAGGCTTAATTTTTACAGCAAGAGATTTCTCACGGACGAACATGTTGAACAACAAAAAAAGAAGTTTCAGGTGGACAAATGGGCTTCTATACGTGCTCGGCTTCTATTTACAATAAGTTGTAGACACCCTGAAATAATTTTTTTTGCACAGGATGTTGATTTTATGGATCAGACCGATCCATTTGTTTGTGACTGCAAAAAAGAGTGGTTGGGTTAGATGTTACTGTCATGTTCAATCTGGGTTTTGTCTAAAAATTTGATGAACAATTAATCCTTGGGCTTTTTGTACCATTTGTATGCTTGACTTCCATGTTGTTGCCCTCGTACTCCCCTCCACCTGCCACTACACTGCCGCATCTTCCATGGCTGCTGTTCGTTCCCGTCCGAGGCCTTGCCGTCGTTCTCCGCCTTGGTTAGCTCGCTGTGCCCGCCACCGTCTGGCGTTGTCAACATGGTCAACAACCAAGAGGAATCAGGAGATGACTGTACGTGGAGAGGCTGACAGTAGGTACCCACTAGGGTCATTGCATTTCGCAAGCAGGTGCCTCGTTATTACAAGCCAAAAAAAATACTTCCTCCTAATTGTTTGACAACTAGGTTCCACGCCATTGTCAATGTAGTCAATAAACGAGAAAATTACACAATGAGCGTGTCGGATTTAGGGTTCCGGTAGACCCTTGAGGTTCAAACACTGGGGTGCGCATGGAGGTTTTGCCTTCTACCTACCTGTTCCTCGCTGAATCGCTAGGATCTAAACTACGAGAAGAACAACACAAGAGACACAGGATTTATACTGGTTCAGGCCACCATTGTGGTGTAATACCCTACTCCAGTGTGTGGTGTGGTGGATTGCCTCTCAGGCTGATGATGAACAATACAAGGAAGAACAACCTCGTGAGGGTCTGTTCTTGTGGTCTCTTTCTCTTTGCCGGCCGGATGGATTGATCCCTCCACCCTGTGGGTGGCTAGTCCTATTTTATAGGCGAAGGCCCTGGGCCTCTTCCCAAATATTGAGCGGGAAGGGCGCCAACAATTAGCCAATTTGAAGGGGAACATCTAGTACACTTATCCTGACTAAAGTTGGTCCTCGCCTGTCAAAGGCTCTAGTGGTGACGCCGACTTGGGCTCCACGGTGACCTCCATCCTGCCGTTGGACTGGTCTTGGTCTTGTTGCACCAAAATGGATGCCTTTGCTTGATGCTCTCGCCTGCGCTTGCTCCCCTTGCCCCAAAGAGGAAAGAAGGACACTGCGCGGGCTGGCGCTCGGCTGGCGCCCTTGGTCGTCATGGCTTGCCTCATGGGCACCTCGCGAGGTACCCCGCCTTGAACTCTCCGCCTCCTTGTGAGCCAGCCTGACGAGGCCGTGCCCGAGGAAGCTCCTTGTCGTCCGCCCCGCGAGGCTTGGCCCCTCGCGAGGGTCTTGAGCTTGTGCTGATGAAGATGGGCCGTGCTGGGCCCTCTTTGAGCCATGCCGCAGGCCGCAGGCAGGCAAGTCTGGGGACCCCCATTCCCAGAATGCCGATAGTAGCCCCTGGGCCCAAGGCGCACCCGGACTTGGCCATGCAGAGAGGCGAAAGGGCAAGTGCGAAGCGTCACGGGCCCTAACAGCCTGCGGCCTTGGGCGCCACGTGGCGGTTGATTGGACGTGGGCATCTCCGCTCCCCCACGACGCCTCGGCAACTGCACGAACTGACAAGTCCCTGCATGCAAAAACGGGTCATGATTACCTGCGATCGTGGAAGCCGATGGTTGGCCTCCTCCGGCTATAAGTATGGAATGGCGTGGGCCATTCCAGTTCATCTTCCTCTGCTATTCCTCCTCCTCTTCATCTTCACCATTGCCCCGCCTTGCCGAAATGGCTCCGATCCACCGGTTCTCCGCAGAGGAGAAGGGAAAGGCCCCCCGAGAGGGTCCTGACCCGCTCCCGCCAAAGAAGCGGTTGGTCCTCTGCCGCCGAGATGAGGGTGCACGGCAGGAGGTGTCGAGGCCTTGGTGCGAGCGACCGCCGCCAGGGTTTCCGCTGCCCTTGTACGCCCACCTTGAAGGCCCTGCAGGAGCTGACACCGAGCGCCATGGGCGCCGCCGCCGTTGGCGCCGCCGGGTCACAACAGTGCACATTGTTCCTCCCGGAATCCACGCCGAGGGCTCCTCCCGAGAGTTTGTGCTCCACGCCGCCATGCCTCCTCGTCTTGGATTCGCGTCCCTCCTTCCTTCGCCTTTGAGATCCCGTCGAGGGGGCCTTTCAGGCTCCAGCTGCAGCACGCCGACTGTCAGGCCCCCACGACCGATGCGGATGTCGAGGGCGTCGCTCCAGGTAAGGTCTTCATGACCCATAGCTGGGGCGAGATCGCCCGAGTTTGTAGGGCGAGGGGCGCCCTCATGATCCACCTGGAGTTCGATGGCGCTTCTGTGATGCTCTTCAAGGTCTTTGACGAAGAAGGGCGCCGGCTGGAGTGCTGGCCCAGAGGCAGCGGCCGGAGCTCCGGAGCGGCGAGGACTAGGCCTGCCGCTCGCCCTTCCAGCAGCCCCTCCGGTGGCAGCGGACGCCTCGAAGGATCCAGCGGCTCCGCCGAGCCATTCGCGATTCCGGAGACGAGCAACGACAGCTACGAGCCCCCTAGCCTGCGCCGCTCTCGAAGCAGTACGGGATCATTAGGCCGCCGCCGTCTCTGATCTGGATGAGGTTGGCGCTGGTGCCTGATGGCCCACTGTTGATGATGGCGTCTGGCGCGGTGGTTTCTGTAGTTAGGACTCCTTAGGATATGCGTCTTTTGTCCCTGCGAGGAGCCAAGAACACACCCCATGGGGGGCTTGTAAGGTGTCTGTAGCTCCTTTTGTCAATATGATCCTCATTATGAAGCAGTGCGAAGTGGTTATTCCGTCTTAGCTTAGTTCCTTCCTGTCAGACCTCGTGAGGGCTTGGTGCTCTGCGTCGACGGGTCCCAGTCCCAAGGAGGCTTCAGCCGTCGCTGGTATGCCAGGTCGCGATGCCGTGGTCAAGGCCAGGAGGTGAGCATCTCGGGGCCCGGTAAGAGCCCCTGAGTCATGATGCTCAGGAGGTCCCCCTTGGCGCTCAAGCAGCCATCATTCGGTGAGAAAGGAGAGCGACGTTGCTAAGACGGAATGGTATTAGGTGCGAGGACGGTACTGCGATAGCTAGTGTTCCCGGAGAGTGACTTATCTCGAGGGTCAGGAACGCTTCATGGTGCGGCACTAAGTCCGTGTCTTGGCCGTCGGAGGGTTGTTTGGCGAGGTCATCACGTGATTCTCTCCCCTCGCCTCTGCTCTCCTTTTCGCTCTACGTCCTCGGGTCATGGCCCTCGAGCGAGTCTCAGCCGTTGCTGGTATGCCAGGTCGCGATGCCATGGACATGGCCAGAGGGTGAGGGCTGGAGAACCAGTAGGAGCCGTGAGTCGTGATGCTCAGGTACCCCCCCTAACGTGCAAGCGGTTTGCATGGACGAGGGTGAAGAAGACACTGTGAGGGCCTCGCATGACAATGTTCCTGGGGGGAACCCTGCAGGCTCATCACAGAAGAAACGAGAGTTCGTCGCAACAAAGGACGATTAACCGTTAGTTGCCTTGGAGAGGCGGCGAGGCACGAAAGGCCTCGCGAGGTGTGCTGGTTCAGCCGTGATCCAACTCGGGACTCACGGGGCCCCACCCCAAGGCGGGTTGCGCCTGGCTCTGGGCCTTATCTTGGAGTGTGTTCCTGCAAATTTGGCTAGATGCCGATGCTCTACGTCCTCGCGTCCCGTCTCTCGGGCTGGTCTCAGCCGTCACTGGTATGCCGGGGCGCGATGCCGTGGGCAGACCAGAGGGTGAGGGCCGGAGAGCCGGTAGGAGCCCTGAGTCGTGATGCTCAGGCACCCCCCTTTAACGTGCAAGCTGGGTTAGATGTCGAAACTCTACGTCCTCGGGTCCCGGCTCTTGGGCTGGTCTCAGCCGCCGCTGGTGTGCCGGGGCGC
>NC_041391.1:599474935-599482616 GCF_002162155.2 Triticum dicoccoides
GGGGCGCGATGCTGTGGGCAAACCAGAGGGTGAGGTCCGGAGAGTCGGTAGGAGCCCTGAGTCGCGATGCTCAGGCACCCTCCCTTTAACGCGCAAGCTGGGTTAGATGTCGAAACTCTACGTCCTCGGGTCCCGGCTCTCAGGCTGGTCTCAGCCGTCGCTGGTGTGCCGGGGCACGATGCCGTGGGCAGACTAGAGGGTGAGGGCCGGAGAGCCGGTAGGAGCCCTGAGTCGCGATGCTCAGGCACCCCCCTTTAACGCGCAAGCTTGTGACATCCAGGAAGAGGAAAGGTACCATGAAATGGCACCAAATAAAAAGCATGACGGGTCGAAAACACGGCCCTAAGATAAATGCAAGAGGGGTACATCCCACTGGGTCTGACCCGAGCGGTTTGGGGATAATGCAGCCCGAGGGGCGCCCCCGGCAGAGTGAGCTAAGAACATGAAATAAAAGAGATACATGCTACAGGGACGGACCCACGCGGCCTGGGAATAATGCAGCCCTGAGGGTGCTCCCAGCTGGAAATGAAACTAGAAAGATGTCACCTGATGACACTGAAGATGAAGGGGTGTTGATGCAGCAGACTCGGTGGGCTGCGGGAGCGGATCCTCACGAGCCCCCAGGCCCTGGGGCCTCGGGAGGCTCCGGAGGCGCTGGTGGCTCCTCGCAGACCGTCTCTATCTCCACCAGGGCTGCAGAACGCCTGACCTCTTGAGCCTCCAAGATGGCCCTCATGATGCGCTGGTACGTAGCAGCCGCGTTCGGCAGGTCGTAAGGCATGCGAACATAGCTGTGGGGCGGGCCCTCGCAGAGTCCCACTCGCGAAGGCTAGAGGCGCTCCTGAGACGCGGCTTGGTTGAGCCCTGGTATGTCGATGTAGACGCGCAACCCACCATCCTCGCCTGGATGGGGGGCCACAGCGGGTAAGCGGCGGCTGCCTCTCATGACCCTGGACTCCTGTAGCTCCTGAATGGCCTTGCTGACGAACTCCTGAGGGTTTGGCCCTCCTTGCCTTGCTCCTTCTTGATGGAAACGTGCTTCGAAGCATGCCTCCACGTGGTGCCCAAGTGCCTCCCTCGTGACCTTGGCGAGGTCGACGGCCCTCCAGGGGAGAGCCCCCGAGCCCTGCCTGAGGAGGGCACCGGGCGCACTTCCCTATGCGATGGCAGGAGGTTCCCCCTGAGCAGGCGCGGGCCCAGAGGGACCTGCCTCCTGAGGGGTCGGGCCGGTCGATGTCTTCTTCTTCTTGGGGGCGGCCTCGAGAAGCCTCCTGCTTCCGCGATCCGGGTCTTCCAGTGATGCGGCCTGAAAGGCTCTCTCCAGGGACAGGGCACCATGATGACCCCGCCACTTCCTGGCATCTTGAGGACGTTGTAGCCGTGGTGAGTCACGACCATGAACTTGGCCAGCGCTGGGTACCCGAGGATGGCGTTGTACGGCAGGCGAATGTGGGCGACGTCGAAGTCGATGAGCTCGGTGCGGTAGTTGTCGCGTGCCCCAAAGGTGACAGGGAGGCGGACCTGCCCAATCAGGACCGTGGAGCCGTCGGTGACTCCGGAGAAAGGCTTGGTGGGCTGAAGCTGACTGTAGGGTACTTGGAGATTGTTGAATGTTTCCACGGACAGGACGTTGAGCCCTGCCCCGCCATCGATGAGGGTCTTGGTGACTAGCACATTGCTGATGATTGGGGAACAAAGCATCAGGAGGACTCCGGCTGTGGCCGCGCACTTGAGCTGATCCGCTGAGCTGAACGTGATGGCTCACGCCGACCACCTGAGAGGGCGCGTAGCCTCGAGCTTGGGGAGGACCGCATTCACTTCGCGGGCGAACTGCTTGAAGATGCACTGAGAGGCTGGGGCTTGAGCTCCGCCTAGGATGCAGGCGATCACACGTGGTTCCTGGAAGCCCCCAGCCCCTTCGTCCTGATGACGGTCCTCATTTCTCCTTGGCTGCGGCGGTAGCGGAGGGAGGCCTGGGTTACCTTGCGGGCGATCCTCGCGAGGCTGATCCCTCCAACCTCCCTCGCGAGGCGGGTCCTGCCAGCGATCCTCGCGAGGTTGGTCGCGCCACCCTTGACGTGGGCCGTGATCTTCCCAGCGTCCTGCGTTCCTTCCTCCTCCTTGTCCGTAGCCCCGGTCATTGCGGTCGGGACACCGGCCAGTCCGTCCTTCGCGCACGGCCCTGAGCTCTTGGCATTCATTGGTGTTGTGGGTGTGGAGGTCGTGGTACACGCAGTACCGACTGCCCTTGGAGGATTCGGGCTGATCTCTTCCCCGCTTGGTGTCTGGTTCTGCCGCGAGCACGGCAGCCCCCTTGCGCTTCAAGTCCTTGGCCTTGGGCTTCTTCTCTTCAGGGTCTGTGGCAGGCAATTCGAGGAGGGAGAGACGCCCTTCCTCAGCCCTGGCGCACTTGGTTACCAGGTTGAACAGCTCCAAGGAAGTGCACAGATCTTCATGCATTGCGAGCTCCTCCTTCATCTTGACTTCACGCACGCTGTCAGAGAAGGCTGAGATGATGGCCTCCTCGGTCACCTTGGGAATCTTGAGGCGCGCGTTGTTGAAGCGCTGGATGTACTTCTGCAGGGTTTCCCCCGGTTGTTGCTTGATGCGGCGCATGTCGCTCATGGCGGGTGGCCGGTCGCGAGTACCCTGGAAGTTGGCGATGAAGCGGGTGCACATCTCGTCCCAGGAGGAGATCGTGCCTGGGGCCAGGTTCAGAAGCCAGGTGCGGGCCCCGTCCTTGAGAGCCATGGGAAACCAGTTCGCCATGACCTTCTCGTCTCTGTTGGTAGCCTCGATGCCCAGCTCGTAGAGCCGGAGGAACTCTGCAGGGTCTGCCGTGCCGTCGTAGCGAGGAGGCAGGTCTGGCTTGAACTTGCCGGGCCACGCGACGGTGCGTAGCTCGGTGGTGAAGGCGCGACAGCCCGCTGTGGCCACAGGAGGCCTTGGAGGACGAAGGGCTCGGTCTTGCGGGTCCCTGTGCGCCGCAGCTGGGTGCAGCGCGGGGTCTTGACGTGCTGGAGCAGGAGCGTGGTCGGGACGAGCCGGAGCAGGGAGCGCTCGGGCAGCTTCTCGAGGGCGTGGGACCTCTTGGCAGCTCTGCTCCTGCCGCGCTGGTTCCTGACAGGGCGGGTTCCGCCCAGGGGCCGCGCGCCTTGGAGCCAGGGCGCCTTCTTGAGGGGGAGGCGGCTAAGGCGCCCCAGGATTTTCATTGCTCGCGCATGGCGGGGCGCGGTGCAGTGAGAAAGATGGCGCGGGGGAGCTAGCGACGCGGACGAGTTCGGCGACTCGGTTGAGCCACTCTTTGTAGACGTTGTCGACTGGGCGGTAGCGCAGGAGCTCGTTTGCCGCGATGAGTGCAGCTCGAGCCTCCATGGCCGCGCGGGGCGCGCGGGATGAAGAACCAGCGGGGGTGAGCGAGGGCGTAGCGGTGCGGCCGTCTCACCTCATGGACGGGTGCTGGGACGATGCTTGCTGCTCGTTCCCGCCGGGCCGGTGGCGGCGTTGACGGCAGGCGACAGGGAACGACGAGGGCGCCCGCCGATGAGAGCCGTCTGGGCGACGCGGGAAGCGAGGGCGGCTCGGCACTCGACGCGAACCCGGCGTGCGTCAGACATGGTCGCGACGGTCGGAGAAGAACAGGGCGACGAAAGACGAATTCCGGAGCACCCCTACCTGGCGCGCCAAATGTCGGATTTAGGGTTCCGGCAAACCCTTGAGGTTCGAACACTGGGGTGCGCGCGGAGGTTTCGCCTTCTACCTACCTGTTCCTCGCCGAATCGCTAGGATCTAAATTACGAGAAGAACAACACAAGAGACACATGATTTATACTGGTTCAGGCCACCATTGTGGTGTAATACCCAAGTCCAGTGTGTGGTGTGGTGGATTGCCTCTCAGGCTGATGATGAACAATACAAGGAAGAACAGCCTCGCGAGGGTCTGTTCTTGTGGTCTCTCTCTCTTTGCCGGCCGGATGGATCGATCCCTCCACCTTGTGGGTGGCTAGTCCTATTTTATAGGCGAAGGCCCTGGGCCTCTTCCCAAATATTGAGCGGGAAGGCCGCCAACAATTGGCCAATTTGAAGGGGAACATCTAGTACACTTATCCTGACTAAAGTTGGTCCTCGCCTGTCAAAGGCTCTGGTGGTGATGCCGACTTGGGCTCCACGGTGACCTCCATCCTGCTGTTGGACTGGTCTTGGTCTTGTTGCACCGAAATGGATGCCTTTGCTTGATGCTCTCGCCTGCGCTTGCTCCCCTTGCACCAAAGAGGAAATAAGGACACTGCGCAGGCTGGCGCCCGGTTGGCGCCCTTGGTCGTCGTGGCTTGCGTCATGGGCACCTCGCGAAGTACCCCGCCTTGAACTCTCCGCCTCCTCGTGAGCCAGCCTGACGAGGCCGTGCCTGATGAAGCTCCTTATCGTCCACCCCGTGAGGCTTGGCCCCTCGCGAGGGTCTTGAGCTTGTGTTGATGAAGATGGGCCGTGCTGGGCCCCCTTTGAGCCACGCCGCTGGCCGCAGGCAAGCAAGTCTGGGGACCCCCGTTCCCAGAACGCCGACAGAGCCGATAACACCAGGGACCCAGCAGCTCGGCCAGTTGTTTTTCAGTTTCAGAGATGGAGCTGAACTGCGTGCTGTATGGGGGCTGTGGCCTGTCTAGCCCACGCTTGCGCTTTTATTAAGCACATGGCGAGCCTAGTTGATATATTTTTTGTTTCTGAAATTGGCTGGCCCACTTCTTTTTTTGGAGAATACCAAAACCGAGGCCTACTTGCTTTTCTCAGCCCTGCTGGGCTGCAAATGTTTCAAGACGAGGAGGTATGTAAGTAGTAAGAAATGGGCTTCCCCAGAGAACGGGTTATAAGTTGTAAGAAATGGGTTGTAAATTTTTAAACCAAAGCCAACCGGCAATTGCATTAAAATATCATCTTTCAGGATTTCTCTACTCTATACTCTTAGAAAAACCAAAGCCAACTGGCAATTACATTAAAATATCATCTTTTCTCCCACAAGATAAACTACTAATACAAATGCATCTTCATGTTCCGTGCAACGAACGGGCATCTTGCTAGTTAAGATTCTAAATTTCATTCATTTTTTTGCGGAGAATTGTTTTTTGAATTTTATTTTGATATAAGTTTTTGAAAATTATTTTTAACGTGACTCGAAATTTTGTGATTAAAAGAGTTCGGACCACACCGAAATATGCAAAATTTCATTGAATTTTTTAGCAGTGCCCAGAATATATGGTCTGTAATGCTAATAAAAAGAATATGTTCTTCAAATATCCTTAAGAATTAGCAAATGGGTTGTAAATTATTGAAACTAATGGCTAATGGGCTATATGCTGTTTTCCACACATTTGGAGGCTGACTTCTAGGCCTACTAGGTTGACGATGACGCTGTCCTAATTTTTTTTTACGCGTACACACTTAGTCAACACAAAATGGTGATTGTTGGATGTCCATCCAACGGCCGCCGTGCTTCTTCAATCTCTGTTCTTCCTGCTCCAGCCGCCCAAACCAGCGCCGGCGGGACTGCCTGCTCCCTCCTCCCATTGCTGGTTGTGCTGCCGCCAGGCCAACCCTCTAACCACCCACACATCCTGTTATTTTCCGGTGATGTTAGCGCTCGTTCTCCCCTCAGCGTGGGCATCCGCTGTGGTGGCTTCGCTGGCTCCGGGTGCTTCTCTTCCTGGGCCTCGCCCTCGTCCATCGTGTTTGTGCTCTCGGCGCGGCGAGGTCAACTGGTCAACAAACAACAGCCATCGGAAGAGGATGATAGTAGGGTCCCATACAGGAAAATGCCTCCTTATTACGCGCAAAATAATGATTCGTCCACGTAATAGCTGGGACCCACCGGAAGGATCTTTGTATTTCGCGAAAAAATGCTCCCCCCGCTGTCAGCTTGGACCCACCAGAAATGCCTCCTTATTACGCACAAAAAATGAATACTCCCCCTGCTAGCTGGGACTCACCTTGGTGGGAGGCTGACTTGTGGGCCTACTAAGTTTACGGGGACGGAGGGCTTTGTCAACTTAGTCAATATGAACGATTCTAGCTCCAGTGACCGTACGATGTCCATCCAACGGCCGTAGTGCTTCTTCAACCTCTGGTCTTCGTGCTCCAGCCGCCCAAAGCAGTGCTGGTCGTGCCGCATGCTCCTGCCTCCCGTGGACGGCTGTGATGCCGCGGAGGCCTCACCGCCCCCTACTACTCCCACCGCTGGCCAGGCCATCCCTCTACTCACCCACACCCCCTATTATTCTATGGCGACGGCAGCCTCACACCGCAGCCAAACCAGTGAACCCTCGTACTCCTCTTCGCATGGGCATCCACTGCTGCGTCTTCCCCGGCTCTGTGTCGTCCCCTTGCTAGGCCTCACCGTCGTCCACCACTGTGGTGCTCTCGGCGCGGCATGGTCAATGTGGTCAAGGACCGACTTCCATCGAAAGAGTACTATGCTTGGAGAGGCTGACAGCTGGGTCCATGGTGGCCGCAAGGAAGTGCCTCCTTATTATGCGCAAAATAATTATTCCTCTACCTGACAGTAGGGACCCACCGGATGGGCCACCGGATTTCGCGAAAAAACGTTTCCCCCCTGACTGCTGGGACCCACCAGCTACACCTTCGCACGCAAGGAAGTGCATCCAGGCAAAGAAAAAAACCAAAACGATTCGCCCCCCTGACTGTTGGGACCCACCAGCTACATCTTTGCAGGCAAGGAAGTGCCTGACAGTCGGGACCCACCTGGTCGAAGCGTACGTAGCATTGTCATTCTGGTCGTGAACGTGTACGTACATATATACTGGTCGATGTAGAGGTGCGCACGTGTCGTAGTAGAGGCGCGTACGTGTCGTAGTAGAGGCGCGCACGTAGCATGTACATGTATGTACAACGGCAAGGGTGCAAGAAAGAAAATACGGCCACATACGTACATATGGGCAGGGTCTCGAACGCCTACTCGCGCATACGTACGGCCAGGGCTCGTGTACATGGCTGGGTCGGAACGGAGAAACAACATCGTCGTTGTGTTCATGGGGGAGCCAACAGGCTGGGTCAGAACAGAATGCGTGGTCGTGTTCATCGGGAGGGCTTGGATGGAACAGGCGATGGAAACGAGGCCTGGCGTACCGCAGAACGGAGGAAACAGACCTCCTACGTTCGGAACGGGGTCCTGTTGATCGGGAGGGGTCTGGTGTATCGCAACACGGAGGAAACGGACCTCCAACGGTCGAAACGAGGGTCCTGTTGATCGGGAGGGGTGTGGCATACCGCAAAACGGAGGAAACAGACCTCCTAAGGTCAAAACGGGGGTCCTGTTGATCGGGAGGGGTGTGGCGTACCGCGAAACGGATGAAACGGACTTGTGTTGGGGCGCTACGGTCGAAACGGGGGTCCTGTTCATCGGGAGGGGTGTGGCGTACCGCAAAACGGGACTCCACGGGATACTGTTCATCTCCACCTCGAGCTCCTCCAGCCTCCACGGGCTACCGTCGACCTCCTCCAGCCTCCACGGGCTCCTGTTCATCCAGCCTCCACCGCGCTACTCCACCAACTACTGTTCAACCACCCCTCCACGGGCACCCCTCCACCGTCTACTGTTCATCCAGCCCTCCACACCACGAGGTCCTGTTCAACCACCCCTCCATGGGCACCCCTCCATCGTCTACTGTTCATC
>NC_041391.1:599482924-599573692 GCF_002162155.2 Triticum dicoccoides
ACCATGGGATCCTGTTCAACCACCCCTCCACGGGCACCCCTCCACCGTCTACTGTTCATCCAGCCCTCCACACCACAGGGTCCTGTTCATCCAGAGGCAACACCACCGCTCACTGTTCATCCAAACCCCCCCGCAACACTCACTGTTCATCCAATCGATCGGCTTCAGTTAGCAGCAGTAGCAAAGGAATCGCTCGATAGGGTTTAGTTAACATCCATCGATTGATCACTCAGGTTCAGTAACACGTAGTCTGCAATGCAATCGCTCGGGTTCAGTTAGAGGCAACGCCTCGCACACACGCACGTACGTGTACGAGAGAAATGCGCATCGCTCGGCCCCCGACCTCCCACCATAACCGGGAATTCCCTGAAAGTTTCCTCGCCCTCGCTTCTACCATGGTTTTTTCCGTCATGGACGGCCCAAAGAATGTCATGCAGCTGCGTCTCCGGCCCGCCCAGGACGAATAGCCCATTTCCTGTCATGATTTTTTTGTCATAGAAGTAGGAGCCCACCACATCTATGATGATAGCGGGTTTTGTCACAATTATCGTCATAGAAGTGTCATATGTATGACAGATTTTTTTTTCGTTCGGCCCAAAATGTCACGGATGTGTCTTTTTTTTGTAGAGTCAGGGCGTCGGTCGGGTCCAGCTTGATCTGGTGGTAGCCAGAGTAAGTATCCAGGAAGGACAGGAGCTTGCACCCGGCGGTCGAGTTGATGACTTGGTCGATCCGCGGGAGGGCGAACGGATCCTTGGGTCAGTCCTTGTTAAGGCTGGTGTAGTCGATACACATGCGCTAGGTGTTCTTCTTCTTCAGGGTGAGGACTGGGTTGGCCAGCCACTCGGGGTGGAACACTTCCATGATGAAGCCGGTCGCCAAAAGCTTGGCGACGTCTTCACCGATGGTTCTTCTCTTTTCTTTGGAAAAACGTCATAGGGGTTGGCGGACAGGCTTGGCGTTCTTGCGGACGTGGAGTTTGTGCTCGGCGTACTTCCTTAGGATACCCGACATGTCCTTTGGGGTCCATGCAAAAATATCCCGATTCTCACGGAGGAAGTCGACAAGCTCGCCTTCCTATTTTCTATCGAGGCGGGTGCCTATGACCACGTACTTGCTGCAGCTGGGGTGCTCCGGGTTCAGCTTCACTTTCTTGGTCTCCTTGGAGGGCTTGAAGGCAGCCTTGTCAGCCGGCTCCTCGACCGGGATCGGCGTGGCTGACACTTCTCTGGCCAGGGCGAGGATCCGGTCGAGCTGGTGCCGCTCCTCGTCTATGAACAGCGACTCGGCCAGCTTGGCGCCGTCTCGGGCGCACTCCAGGGACTTGCGGTAGTTGCCGATGACGGTGATGAGGCCCTTCGGACCCAATAGCTTCATCTTCAGGTAAGCATAGTGGGGGACCGCCATGAACTTGGTGAGCGCGGGCCGGCCTAGTAGTGCATGGTATGCACTGGACAAGTCCACCACCTCGAGCCAGATCGGTTCACGCTGGAAGTGACTGTTGTCGCCGAACAGGACGTCGAGTCAGACCCGGCCGATGGGAGAGAAGGAGAGGCCGGGCATGATGCCATGGAAGATCGTCCGGGTTGGCTCCAGGTCCTTGGCCTTGAGGGCAAGTTTAGTCATGGTGTCGTGGTAGAGGATGTTGATGCTGCTGCCGCCGTCGATGAGGACTTGGGAAAACTTGCACGTGCGCCGTGGCGCGACGATGGTGGGGTTGAGGACGAGGGTGTAGCCACCCGGATTCGGCATGATGGCCGGATGGTCCTCCTGGGACCATCTGACCAGGCGGTCCGACCGGTGCATGTACTCCGGCTTGGCCGGGATGGCGGTGTTCACCTCCTGCTGGAGGAGGCGTTCGTTGTGCTTGTCATCACCGATGCTGGTGAAGACAACACAGGCCACATTCTGGTCCGGGCAGGCATCATCACACATCGCGCCGCCGGCCGGAGGCGGCTGGCCCGCGACTGGAGCCGGAGCCGGAGGAGGTGGGACGTCGCCCCTCATTATGCGCTTGGTGATGCCGCACTGCTGATGTCTACTACACATCCTTCTTCTTGTAGACATTGTTGGGCCTCCAAGTGCAGAGGTTTGTAGGACAGTAGCAAATTTCCCTCAAGTGGATGACCTAAGGTTTATCAATCCATGGGAGGCGTAGGATGATGATGGTCTCTCTCAAACAACCCTGCAATCAAATAACAAAGAGTCTCTTGTGTCCCCAACACACCCAATACAATGGTGAATTGTATAGGTGCACTAGTTCGGCGAAGAGATGGTGATACAAGTGCAATATCGATGGTAGATATAGGTTTTTGTAATCTGAAATTATAAAAACAGAAAGGTAGCAAGCAATAAAAGTGAGCGTAAACGGTATTGCAATGCTATGAAACAAGGCCTAAGGTTCATACTTTCACTAGTGCAATTTCTCTCAACAATAATAACATAACTGGATCATATAACTATCCCTCAACATGCAACAAAGAGTCACTCCAAAGTCACTAATACAGGAGAACAAACGAAGAGATTATTGTAGGGTACGAAACCACCTCAAAGATATCCTTTCTGATCGATCTATTCAAGAGTCCATCGTAAAATAACATGAAGCTATTCTTTCCGTTCGATCTATCATAGAGTTCGTACTAGAATAACGCCTTAAGACACAAATCAACCAAAACCCTAATGTCACCTAGATACTCCAATGTAACCTCAAGTATCTGTGGGCATGATTATACGATATGCATCACACAATCTCAGATTCATCTATTCAACCAACACAAGGTACTTCAAAGAGTGCCCCAAAGTTTCTACCGGGGAGTCAAGACGAAAACGTGTGCCAACCCCTATGCATAAGTTCACAAGGTCACTGAACCCGCAAGTTGATCACCAAAACGTACATCAAGTAGATCACATGAATATCCCATTGTCACCACACATAAGCACATGCAAGACATACATCAAGTGTTCTCAAATCCTTAAAGACTCAATCTCATAAGATAACTTCAAAGGGAAACCTCAATCCATTACAAGAGAGTAGAGGGGGAGAAACATCATAAGATCCAACTATAATAGCTAAGCTCGCGATACATCAAGATCGTGCCAAATCAAGAACACTAGAGAGAGAGAGATCAAACACATAGCTACTGGTACATATCCTCAGCCCCGAGGGTGAACTACTCCCTCCTCGTCATGGAGAGCGCTGGGATGGTGAAGATGGCCACCGGTGAGGGGTCCCCCCTCCGGCAGGGTGCCGGAACAGGGTCCCGATTGGTTTTTTGGTGGCTACAGAGGCTTGCGGCGGCAGAACTCCCGATCTATTGTGCTCCCGGATGTTTTCGGTGTATATGGACATATATAGGCGAAAGAAGTCAGTCAGAGGAGCCACGAGGGGCCCACGAGAGTGGGGGGGTGCCCAGGGGAGTAGGGCGCGCCCTTGACCCTCGTGGCCACCTTGAAGCTTCCCTGACGTCTACTCCAAGTCTCTTGGATTGCTTCCGTTCGAAAAATAACTCTCCCGAAGGTTTCATTCCGTTTGGACTCGGTTTGATATTGCTTTTCTTCGAAACACTGAAATAGGCAAGAAAACATCAATTTGGGATGGGCCTTCGGTTAATAGGTTAGTCCCAAAAATAATATAAAAGTTTATAATAAAGCCCATTAAACATCCAAAATAGATAATATAATAGCATGAATACTTCATAAATTATAGATACGTTGGAGACGTATCGAAGCATGTGCATGGACAGCCTTGCGCCACTGTGGTGCTTGCAGGGAGTGTCGAGCATCTCTTCGAAGCTCATGGTGGGCTGCCAGGCCGCCTTGCCGGTCTGCCGGCGCTTGGCTGCCGGGTCAGTTGCAGGATCGGTGGCCGCGACGAGCTGGTTGTCGTAGCGCTGAGCTGGCTGATCAGCCTTGCGCTTGTGGTTCTGCTAGTTGTGCTGCTGCCGGCTGCCTTCGTCAGCTGGCTTCGGAGGGGGAACCGACTTTGCTTTGCTGGCTTCATCCAGTGCCACCTGGATCTTCATGGTGGAGTCGGTGTTGGTGTACTTGTCCGCCGTCACCATGAGCACGACCATGGTGGCCAGCTCAGAGCGCAAGAGCTTGTGCTTGAGGAGTGTGCCATCTCGGCACCCGTTGACAAAGTATTGGATTGCTTGATCCTCGTGGATGCCCTCGCAGCTGTTCCGGAGCTCGGTCCAGTGTGTGAGGCACTCGCGGCTTGTCTTCGTCGGCCCCTGCACGCACATAGCGAGCTGGCTGGGACGACCAGATCGCCGATAGGTTCCCGTGAAGTTGTGGACGAAAGCCTGCTCGAAGTCAACCCACATGTTGACGCTGCCCACCGGCAGACTATTCAACCAGGTGTGGGCTGAGCCTTGGAGCATGAGTGGTGCGTAGCGCACGACGAGTCGGTGGTTGCCTCCTGTGATGCCGATGGTGGTGGTGTAGTCGGTGAGCCAGTCCTCTGGCTTCACTGTTCTGTTATACTTGGGGGAGTCGTGGGGGAGCGTGAACCCTTTCGGAAAGGGCTACTCCCGAATGCGTGGGCCGAAGCACGTTGGCCTGACGGTGCCGCCTTCCTCCACCTCCAGGGAGAAAGCATGCCGGTCGAGGCGATGGCGAGCGTCGGTGTCGTCAATGGCGCGCGCGCCGAGTCGGCTGGCGACCGGGCCATGGGGGGTTGGGTCAGTTGGAGTCGAACGCCGGCCGGGTTGGTCGTCCGCGTCAATTTTCCGGAGCCGGCTCGTCGCCTAGGCCGCCTGCAGCCATCGGGGTCGGGTCACGCTGGGTCCGGGTGCGGCCGGAGTGCACCTTGCTGGGTGGTGAGGAAGCCGTGTGCTGATGATCCCCGGGTTTGGCAGCATGGGCGGAGCCGGATCCCGCCGAATTGGCGAGTTGGTTGAGGCGGTCCTGTTGTGCGTTGGCCCCGTCGAGGATGTCGCACATCCGCTTGATGTGCTCCCTCAGTTCCTCGCCCATGAGTTGGTCTAGGCCGACCGCGACCGCCTGGGTAGCGCACATGTTCGCCTAGGAGTCTCGTAGACGGGCGGGATGGCGCCGAAGGCACGGCCGATCGCGCCGCCCCGGGCTCACACGTCGGCGACCCGGCTTGACTCGGCCGCGGTAGGCGTGAAGCCGTAGGCGGCGTTGCGTTCCAGCTGAGCGGAATCCAGGCAACGCTGCATGGCGGTGAGCGTCTCAGTTAGGTCCAGCAAGCGCTGGCGGTCCTCCTCGAGCAAGGCCCGGGCCTTGGCGACGTTGGAGGCATTGATGTCGGTGCAGATGGGGACACGGAGGCTCCGCATCATGGTGCACAACGGATTGGGGGAGGCAGCCTGACCTGCTGCGGCCGTGGCTTCGACGGCCTTCCACGCCGCGCTCGACGAAGAGGAGCCGTCGGTGCCAGTGACGAAAACCTCCACGTGGACGTCCATTGCCCTGGCGGGAGCGCTGGCGCCAAGGGAGAGGGGGGATTCAGAAAAGTCAAGTACCTCGCTGGGGTACTCATCGGTCGCAGGCGCGTTGGAGATGCGCAACACGGCGAAGGATGCGGCAAGCGCACCGATGACGTTGTCCGTCAGCGTGACGGGCTCGTCGGAGTCAGAGAAGAGCCCTGTCCGAAGCATGCTCCCGGCCAGGACCTCGAGCCGCCCCATGTTGGGCGCCAACTGTCGTGGTGGGCGCACGACAGATGCCATAGGATGGCTAAAGAGAGGAGGAGGCTCGAGGGCACTGGTGGGCTCCAGAGGCGAGGTTGGCATGAGCGAGCGCGGGTCCCAAGACATACCCAGGTTCTGGGCTCTCCGGATAGATAATACCCCTAGTCCTGCCGAGTGTGGTTGATGTGCAACAGTACAGAGTTGCTCCTAGAGCTGTATGGAGGAAGAAGGAAGGCTGGCCAGGGCTTAGGCTGCTCCTTCTTCCTGTGTGCTCTACCGATTAGTTGGCTAGATTACTGTGTGCTTGCTTGTGTGCATGAGGGCTCCTGGGGGATTTTATAGGCCAAACCCCGAGGGGTACAATGGTAATGTTACAAGGTCGTAGGGCCGGGTCGTCAGGGTTTGGGGACCGGGAGCTGGGACCCACCGGGTGCCTGTGGTTTACCGAGTTCCCCTAGGAGCGGGCTCCGCTTGCCTAGGGGTACTGTTCACCGTCTTGTCGATCGCCCTGAGTGGCCGAGTTGAGTCGGGTACAGTGACGCTCCGTCAGGTCACCGCTTGCTGGCGTCAGTGGTGACGTTGGGGGCACCGTTGCCACACCAACCCTGGTCAGCGGGTAGGTGAGGGGCACTGTTGCCTTGTTCCGGCTGACTGGAAGCATGGGCGGGCCACTATTGCCTTGGTCATCAGTAGATGGAGACTCGTCCCATCGTACGGCCTAGATGGGATGGGAGCTGACCCGTGGCTGGGTTGAGGAACATGCCAAGGGTGGAGCTGGCTTGTTGGATAAGTCTTGGTGTGCCGGGTTCGTCTGCTTTGAGCTTGTTATCGGGGCCGAGTCGAGGAGCCTGGCCGAGTCGGAGAGTTCGGCCGGGTCGAGGGGCTTGGCCGGGCTGAGCGACCCGGCCAAGCGCTCGCCCGCTTGAGGGGCGATGTTGGCTCTGTTGTTTTTGAAAAGGATCCGGGTTCCATTTCCTGCCCGGGGTTCATCCCCCCGACAATCACCAAGTTAAAGGTCCTTCATGTAAGCTTTATGTTTTTCCTGTAACCTTAATACATTAGCTAGTTTTTCATGGAAGCATCCATGTAACATGAACAAGCTATTTTTCATGTAACATTAACATGAACAGGAAACAAGCTATTTTTCCTGTAACCTGAATGCACCAAGCCAAATGAAAAACTAGTTGTACTGGAAACAAAACCCAGATGAAAATGCATGTCACAACATCATGCTGCCTACTAGAGTTGTTGTTTTCCATTGCAATGCTCTCTGATGTGCTACTTGTTTCCGTTTTAACGATCTTTCTAGCATGCACACACTCAAAGACCCTCTTTATCAGTATTGCATCCTCTTTCTTCTGACCTCTCTTCTGGGTGAATTTTGAAGTAGATATATGTGTACCGAACCCCAACTTGAAGGCATAGTCGTTGTAGAATTTCCGAGCATCCTCAATTGTGTCAAACACCATCCCAACATAGGGCGACAGTGGATGCGACGAAACATCTCCATCATTTGAATCGTCTTGGATTGCATCTTCAGCAAACAACAACCCCTCTGAATCTTCACCACCACCAACAGAAAAATTGCCTTGGACATAGCTCCCCTCCCCTTCAGCTCCATGTTCCTGCAACAGAGTTGTTGTGCAACAACCATTTTGTCTCTCCATGGAATCAACAATATTTTTTCTTCTTTCAAAAATTCAGGTACCCAACAGAAACATGCAACATATCAAACCAACAGAAATTCTACATGTTCAGGGGTCCCATTAACATGCAACATGCACAATCAAATCACACAATGGGAGCAGGGCATTAACAGAAACACGCAATGTGTTTTTTTACTGAAACAACATACACAATGAAATCAAACCAGAGGCATTAACAAGTTTCATAAAATTGGAGCAGGGCAACTAACCAATGAAACCAGGGATATTAACTAGAGGCATCAACCAATGCAACTAAATTTTTATGAGTATCATGTTTCATAGATACAAACATACAGGACATGTTGAACAGAGCTAGTGTTTCAGGAAATATGGAGGCTCATGTGCAACTAAAATTTGGGAGGCTCATTGCTCTGTTTTTTCACATGCGTGTTCATGTTTCAGAGTGTGTTTCAGAAACAGGATCTCACCAAAGATTGTTGATGGGATCTGCTTGATGGAGCTTCAGGAAACACCACCGAGGGATTTGTGAACCAAATCGAAGATCCAACTCGCGGCGGAAGCCCCCCGGCGGCACTTGGAGCTGAGAAAGATGGTTGCGCCTGTTCTCTAAGCAGGGGTCCTCGGTGAGCTAGATTGGCGTCTGATCCCACCATATGGAACGCGATGTGGTGCGCCATGAAGGTCCCCCACGTTGGCGGCGACTGAATTTGCGGTGGTTGGGGGCGGCACCACGCTGGGCACAGGTCTATCGGGGCCGGGACAAAGCGCTTGTTTCTGCAACTCGACCGTTGTTTCAGGAATTAATGAGTGGGGGAGGCGACCGAGCCGTGTGCCAGGAGATCGATCAGACGCTGCGCGCGTGTAGATCAAACGTCCATCGAGGTGGCGGATTTATCGCACGGATTCGCTTGTGGATGCGTAGCGTCGCCCTTTGCCTAGTGATCGGTTTGGAAAAAACTGGAGCCCGACCAAATGATGGCCAATTTTTGAAAGTTGCTAAATATTACTCCTTCTGTCCCATAATTATGGGACGGAGGGTGTCGTGGAATTATCACGTCAGATGTCCTAGTGTGAGGACTTAGTGATGGAGCCATCGCGACTAGGTTAGCTTAGAGGGGTTAAACCGGACAAAGGACACAGAGAGTTTATACTGGTTCGGCCCCTTGCGATGAAGGTAAAAGCCTACGATCCAGTTGTGGTGGAATTGATGGGGTCTCGATAACCAGGGAGCGAACCCGCTTTGCGTAGTTCTCGAGTTGCTGTTTCTTTTCCCTGAACTGCCGCCGGGTCGTCCCTTTATATACACAGGTTGACGCCTAGCGGTCTACAGAATCCCGAGGCCGGCTCATACATGTATCCGGGTCAGTTTCTTCCTTTCCCTAACTTACAATACAAGTTACACATCTCATGGCGGTTTATGTCTATGGGCCCTAATCCGCCCTTGGGCTCTGGGCCTTCTAGTCTTTGTAGTAAGGCGCCATACTCCTTGTCTTCATGTGCTTCTATACGGATGATTCCTTGTGAGTATAATCCGGCCCCTCCTGGGCGGTTTATACTTAGTAGTCATATCCCCAACATTAGGCCCCAAATTGGTTTGAACTTGTTCATGTCAATCTTCAACTTAGAGAAATTCCATCTTGAACATCTTCATGTTATCCTTGTAAACCACCATGACGTCATCTTCTGAAATCATCGTAAACCACCATGACGTCACCTGTTTATTGAAAACTATACATACCTCCCCTTTATTAATGAAACTCAACAAATCAAGGCGACAGCTGTGTCCCATATTCATTTTTGGGCTCCTTGATTCCCATGCCTGTCACTTATCCATTCGTCTTATAAATAGGGCCAGGGGGTTCCTTTCTCCTTTTTTCCCCTCCGTGCCTCTTCATCTCTTCTTCAACCTCGCGACGCCCGAGCCCTGAAGCTCCTCCGCCGCCCTCGATCTTCAACCGATGCACCACCCTTGGCCGCTGCATCGACCTGAGTGCACCAGAGAATCGTGGTACCTCTCTGCTGCTCCCGTGAGGCCGGTAAGTCTTTTGTCATTAGGGTTTTATGTATCCGTCGATGTTCATCAGTGTTCGTCGGTGTTCATTGCTGTACTTTACTACCACATCATATCTTGATAAACTTGTTATTTTCCCTGTGCAGCCATGGCTATAATCCATTTTTCCTCATCATATCACCCCTTCTTCAGTAAACAGATCCCAAGTGGACCTTTGCTGCTCCGCTGTCACCACTTTAGGGTTCTCAATTTTCCCCTTTTTTGAACTGCAGTAGATCCATAATTATAACATCAGTCTTCAAAACCTGTTTCTGCAGCAATTAGTAATTTTCATATATGTTACTTCCACACCATTGTAGGCGGTTTAATCTTTAGACAACAATAATCCACCAGGTACCATTAGCCCTCACTTTAAACCGCCAACTCGACCTTTAATGTCAGAATCCGGTTTATCAATGCACATACGCTTCATTATCTCCTTCTCCCGGCCTGGTACCGGTTTATGCATATCAATCATAAATTGTAAACCCGTTTTAATCTTCCTTTCCAGCTTGTCATTTGAAATGGCCAAACAGTTCTATGCTTGCAATTGGGTTCCCTCCCGGGTTACTGAAGAGCAACTGACTGGGTATGTTTTGACTGGGGCTTTAGCGAGCAAAGAAACCATCCACTGGAGGGTCCCGGGTACTGAGAATCCTCCTGAACCCCAAGATGGAGAAGTAGTTGTGTTTGTTCATCATCTGGACCGAGGGTTTAGCCCTCCCTGATCAAAAAATTTCCACGATGTACTTGCCAGCTTCCAAATCCGCCCTCAAGACATTGGACCGAACTCTGGGTCCAATATCTGCAATTTCCAAGTGTTTTGTGAGGTTTATCTGCAAGAAGAACCGACCGTCGAGTTTTTCAGAGACTTCTTTAAGTTGAACCGTCGTACTGAATTTACAGACGGGCCCAATACTGAACTTGGCGGGGTGTCGATTCAGAAAAGGAGAGATGTCAATTTTCCTCACGCCAAACATCATAGCCACCACAAGGACTGGAATCAGACTTGGTTTTACTACCGAAACACTACCCCTGATGATGAAAATCCTCTGCCGGGTTATCATGCTCACCGGCTCACCAGTGAACATCCATTCCCCCAATGGCTTACTACAAAGGAACGATCCAAATATGCACCACAACTTTCCAAATTCCGATCCTTTATGGCGAATGGTTTAACTGGCATTGATCTTGTCCGCTGCTGGGTTTCTTGGAGCATCTTGCCCTTAATCTATCACACCGGGTTAATGTGTGAGTACACTGGGGATGTCAACGACCCTCAGCGGCACACTAATATCCAGCTATCTGACGATGAAATTACTGAAGCTGTCAAAAACATGTTGGATGAACCGATATCTGAGTGCAGCAAGACAGGGCTTAGTCCCTTTTATGTCTCCAACAAACCGCTAGCTGTAAGAATTGCATCCTTCTGCTTTAATCCGCCCCTTTTAAATGATTTCTGATGACCTTCTGTTCATCTTTGCAGGGTAATGATCCGTTCTAGAAGAGGAAAGCGCAAGACAAACCGGCAAAACCGCAGGACAAACCGGTGAAGGCACCTCGCCAAAAAACCAAGGTTGTAAAGAAACCTGCGAAGAAGAGATCCGCCGAGTCTCCCGGGCCGGCCAATAATGAAGATCTTCATGACTCGAAGTCAGAGGTAGAACTTGATTCTCTTGGTTCATTTTTGATGCACCTTATTGACAATGATCATTATCAGGATGATGCGGAAGCTAGCCGCGCTGGTGATGCAGAGGTAATTGTTCTATCTTTTGACTCAAATCATGTGCGAGTACAAAAATTCCGTCGAGCAGTCCGGAAAGTAAAACATTCACACCCTCTTGCTTATTTGGATCCACACTTTTCTTTGAAGACGCATCAGCCTAAAGCTCGCCGCACCACTCGGCATAGTGGCCAACAAGTTACCTCCTCCGGTTTACTGAATTCTGGTTCGCAAACATCGTCAAGAGGTCTCTTATACTTCTAATACACTTTATCACAAGGCGGGTTACTTCCGAAATCCTCTTAATCCGTCTGATTCAAATTATCAGGGAACCTCGCATTCATCCTTTGGCGAGTCATCAGCCACACAAATGCCCTTCCTCAAGACTGTTCCGGGGTAAACATATGATTTTTAACCTTTTATGCCTTGTACTGGTTTATTATACTAATCTCTTTGTCTGTTTTCTTCAGTGCCAAAGCCAGACTTAGCAAGAAAGCTAAGCTGACTACACCAACTGATGACAATCCGGCCCCTGAACCGGAGAAGACTTCAGAAGCTTTTGATCAAAATGCTGAAAATATCCTGGATGATCCGGTACCTCAAGCTCAAGATACTTTTGCTAAACCGGGAGAAATAAACCCAACCAGCCAGTCTACTAATCCGCCAAGTCCATCTTCCAATCTGCCAAGCCCGGCAAGAACACCTGATAAATCGCCGAGCCCAGCAAAGACTGTTGATGGCACCACAGATGATGTTGTGATTACCGGTTTTGGTCACACTGCTCCTGGCAATCCTGTCGCTTTATCAAAGCACAGTGCCAAGGAAGAATTCTCTGTTGTGGACAAGGGTAAGTGGAAAGCAGATTTATCCAGCTATGCTCACCTCAATGCCCCAGACTTGCATTCTGGATATTTAAACCGCCTGTACACCAGTCGCGACTATGAAGCCGGTTTAGTCAACTTGATGAAGGAGCGCTATGAGGTAATTCCTGCTCGAACTTTTCATAAATTTTCCTTCCTTTCGCTTTATTGATAATATCAACTCCAGTAGCCCCCAAGGGCCGGTTTTATCTCTTCAAGATGAACCGAGACTTTGATAAAATAAGAAATAGACTTCATCTGTGTAGCCCCCAAGGGCCGGTTTATCTCTTCAAGATGAACCGGGACTTCCTGTTGTAAGGCTTACCCCTGTTGATTTCATGAAAAAGTGGTTTATCTGATCAATTAAGCATTAGCCCCCAAGTGCCAAGATTAATACTTGTATTGAGCCTTGGGACTTGAACATACTGTTGATGAGAAACGATAGGCATTAGCCCCCAAGTGCCAAGTGTATAACTTGTTATATGCTTGGGACTTCAAAGATGCGCTACTAATGTATTAACTATCCTTTGCAGGATGATCTGAAGAAGAAAGAATCCCAACTCACCAATCTTCAAGAAAACATCAAATCCCAGCAGGCAGAGGCGTACAAGGCAAAAGACGAGCTGACTAGCACCTTAGCATCCATAAAAAAATTGAAGGAGGATTTCAAAAATGAACGGGCAAAGTGGGATGCTGAGAAAGCAACTCTAGTAAAATGGACAGAATATGCTGAAACGACCCTTAAACCGGTGACAGAAGAACTGACTGGCCTGAAGTGGCAAATCAATGCTATGACCTCTGCTGTCTTTGGTAAATACCCTCTTCATGAGCTGTACTTAAACATCTTTGAAGTTGCCGGTTTAACAACAATACTTTTATCACTACAGGTAGTCGCGTTACTCATCTTGGCTCAGATATGCGCAAGAAATTGAAAGCTGCCTATACTTTGATAGAACAATTGTATATCGGTGCTCAACGGGTCATCTGCACAGCCTCATACAATAAACCACCCCCAACCTTGATCAAGGACACATTGGCCAAGTTATCCATGACACCTGCCCAGCTCGACGAAGTAAAGAGATCAGCTGCGAGGGCCGGTGCTCTGTCTGCTCTAACCCGAGCCAAAGCCTGGATATCTGATCTTGATCCGGAAGACATTGGAAATGTCTATCCTAGCCAACAAGAAGACGGTTTATACTTTGACAATGACGCCCTCAAGGCTTTGACTAAGCAAATGCGTCCACTTGCAAGCAAACTGGCTGAAGAGACTGACTTGTCTTTCCACCGGTCGATTTATGATGCACACAACAAGCGGATTGATGCATCTGTTCATGAAGTGTAGAATCTTATCCCGCCAATCCGTAAGCACACTTATGCCCCTGATGTTGAACTGTCCACCCTTATAAGCAATGAAGCTATCTTCCAAGCCTTAACTGGGATTGACTGGGCAACCATTGACTTCCAGCCACTGGGTGGAGAGGAGGAGGGTGAACCGGCGCAAGATGATCCGTCATCTTCACACCAGCCTGGTGATGAATCATAATCCGGCAGCCGGCTTTATTTCTGCACACTGTGATATGTGCGACAAACAATTATTCTTTTGGGCATCAAAGCGCCTTGTAATAGGCTAGTTGAAATACTTCTTTGATATGTTGCCATCGTGCACTTCTGCATAACACTGTTTTAATCCATCATGATTGTTGCTGTGTCTGCTTATGTGCCTTAGCAATTTTATGCAATCCTGTTTCTGCATATGAAAGACTGAAAAAATTGTCCTCGCGGTTTACCGCTGGATGGGTCATAATGCCCAATATAAAGCTAGGGTTTATAATCAAAGCTATAATGATGATTAAATATCAAATATATCATACATGTGGTATTGAATCTTATTGTTGGTTTACCAACTGTCTTGCAGTAAGGGTGGAAACCCAAACCTGGAGTGCTGATAGCTCCCACCATGCTTTGCTGGTTCGTACTGAAGTCATGCCTGGTTATGATAAACACCGGATGATCATCCTGGCGACTTATAGTCAATGCCAGGCCGGGTTAACAAACATCAGTTTATAATTGAATGTGGTCTAACAACTTATAGCTGAAAGCCAAGCCGGGTTAATAAACGCTGGGTTAAATTGACGACTTATAGTCGGACCGGGTCAATAGACACCAGTTTATAATAAAACCTTATCAAAAGAGAAAAGACTTTGACAAATAAAGGCAAATAGAATCTTGTAGTCGAGGCTTTTCAATGGCTGCCAGGCCCAAATTCGAGGCTTTTCATGGGCTGCCAGGCCACTGAGTTAAACCATTTCACAAAGCCTTTTAAGATGGACCTCACATTAACCAATCGTCGTTTTAACTTTGACAAGTTGAGGGTCTGTATTAGATTGACTTGTCAAACGTTCGACGGGTCATACCAGGATTACCTGGACGAAGTGGCTTACTTGATGAAGGCAGGTTAACCCGGGGTTTTAGGTGAATACACCCGATTCCAAGCCTGGCTCGATAGCCTATTACAAGGGTCCTTTCAAACTCTTTGTTGCTTTGCACAAAGAGCCCCCAAGTACCATTTTGAGCTGTGCTCAGTGGGTGCCTATGTTTGAGCTGTGCTTGGCAACAAACTCCCTTTGGCCCCTTGGTGTGAAGCTCCCAAGCTTTGTTGTGGCTTTATAAGCCGATTTAATAGACAAGCAGGACGCCGCTTTATAAGCAGAAGCCCCCATGTAACCAGGCAATATTGGAAGAACGGCAGATGCCCTGCTTTTAGAAAGGATATCGGTTTATTATATTGATCATAATATATACATTGTCAAAATATGTACATAATAGGAGCCTATGGGTCAGGTGTAGTAAGGCCGAAGATGAGCAATATTCCACGGCCGACGGGTCTCCTCCTCTGATTTGCGTGAGTCTTTGTGCTCTCGAACGTCGATGAGGTAGTATGACCTGTTGTTCAGATTCTTGCTGACCACAAAGGGCCCTTCCCAAGGTGGGGATAACTTGTGCATATTGGTCTAATCCTAGATGAGCCGGAGCACTGAGTTGCCTTCTTAAAAAGTTCTGGTCTTAACCCGGCGGCTGTGATAACACCGCAGGTCTTGCTGATAAATCACCGAACGATCTGCCGACATGTCCCATTTTTCATCTAACAGGTCCAGTGCTTCTTGGCGTGCTTGTTCGTTGTCCGATTCAACATAATTGGCCACCCGGGGCGAGTCATGACGAATATCACTGGGGAGTACCGCCTCTGCCCTGTAAACCATGAAGAAAGGTGTATAACCCGTAGATTGATTGGGGGTGGTGTTTATGCTCCATAACACAGAAGGTAATTCCTCCACCCAACAACCCGACGTCCTCTTCAAAGGAACCATAAGTCAGGGCTTGATACCCTTCACGATTTCCTGATTAGCTCTCTCAGCTTGACCATTAGACTGGGGGTGAGCCACTGATGACACATCAAGCCGGATGTGCTCTCATTGACAAAAGTCCTCCATATCACCTTTGGAGAGGTTCGTGCCATTATCTGTTATGATGTTGTGTGGAAAACCGAAGCGGGAGATACCTTCTTCATGAATTGAACTGCTGTGGCTGCATCACACTTGCTTACCGGCTCCGCCTCAACCCATTTAGTGAACTTATCAACAGCCACCAAAAGGTGGGTCTTCTTATCTTTGGACCGCTTAAAAGGCCCTACCATATCAAGCCCCCAAGTAGCAAACGACCAAGTGATTGGAATCATCCTTAGCTCCTGAGCCGGAACATGAGCTCGGCGTGAAAATTTCTGACAACTGTCGCACCTTTTCACCAAGTCCTCAGCATCAGCATGAGCCGTCAGCCAATAGAAGCCATGACGAAAAGCTTTAGCAACCAAGGATTTTGAACTGGCGTGGTGACCACAGTCTCCTTCATGGATCTCACGCAAAATCTCACGACCCTCTTCAGGGGAAACACAGTGCTGAAACGCTCCTGAGATACTGCAGTGATGTAACTCGCCATTGTGAATAATCATGGACTTGGATCGCCGGATTATCAGTCTGGCCAAAACTTCATCTTCAGGTAACTCACCACGGTTCATATATGCCAAATATGGAACCGTCCAATCCGGAATAATATGCAAAGCAGCAAGCAACTGAGACTCCGGATCAGGAATGGCCAGGTCCTCCTCTGTAGGCAACTTAACTAACGGGTTATGCAAAACATCCAAAAAGGTATTGGGCGGCACCGGTTTACGCTAAGACCCTAGCCGTCTTAAAGCATCTCCCGCTTCGTTTTTGCACCGATCAATGTGCTCAACCTGATAACCCTTGAAGTGACCAGCAACAATATCCACCTCTCATCGGTAAGCCACCATGAGTGGATCCTTAGAATCCCAAGTACCAGAGACTTGCTGAGCCACCAGATCAGAGTCCCCAAAGCATCGTACCCGGCTTAAGTTCATTTCCTTAGCCACTCAAAGACCGTGGAGCAAGGCCTCGTACTCAGCTGCATTGTTAGTACAGGGAAACATTAAGTGGAGAATATAATGAATTTTATCACCTCGAGGGGAAGTAAGGACAACTCCAGCCCCCGAGCCTTCCAATTGCTTGGACCCGTCGAAGTGGATAGTCCAGTATGTGTTATCCGGTTTATCTTCCGATGCCTGCAACTCTGTCCAGTCATTGATGAAATCCACGAGCACTTGGGACTTAATAGATGTCTGAGGCATATATTTCAACCTGTGTGGTCCAAGCTCAATAGCCACTTAGCAACCTGGCCAGTTGCCTCCCTTTTCTGGATTATATCTCCCAAAGGAGCGGAACTGACCACTGTGATGGGATGACCCTGAAAGTATTGCTTAAGCTTCCGACTCGCCATGAAAACCCCATACACAAGCTTCTGCCAATGCGTATATCTTTGCTTTGACTCGATGAGCACTTCGCTGATATAACAAACCGACCATTGAACCGGATATTCCTTCCCAGCCTCCTTGCGCTCTACCACAATGACCACGCTGACAGCCCGGGCATTAGCAGCCACGTATAATAACAACGGCTCATTATCGACCGGAGCAGCAAGAACTGGCGGCTCAGCGAACTGCTTCTTCAAGTCCTCAAACGCCACATTAGCAGCATCACTCCAGACAAAATTGTCTGTCTTCTTCAACATCTGATACAGAGGGATCGCCTTCTCTCCCACCGACTGATAAACCGGCTCAGGGCCGCAATACGACCTGTTGGACGTTGAACATCGTTGATACACGCCAGTTTGGCCAGAGACATAATAGCCTTGATCTTTTCCGGATTAGCCTCAATGCCCCTGTTAGACACTAGAAAACCCAAGAGTTTGCCTGCCGGAACAACGAAAACGCACTTGGCCGGATTAAGCATCATCTTATAAACCCGAAGATTGTCAAAAGTTTCCTTCAAGTCATCTATTAGTGTCTCCTTCTTTCTGGACTTCACCACAATATCATCCACATAAGCATGAACATTGCGCCCGATTAGATTATGAAGACAATGCTGCACACATCGCTGATAAGTCGCCTGGGCACTCTTGAGCCCAAAAGGCATAGACACATAGCAGAAGGCTCCAAAGGGAGTTATAAAAGCTGTTTCCTCCTGGTCCTTAACTGCCATCTTGATCTGATGATAACCAGAATAAGCATCCAAGAAACTCAAATGCTCACAACCCACCGTAGCATCAATGATCTGATCAATACGAGGGAGAGCAAAAGGATCAACCAGACAAGCTTTCTTCAAGTCCGTGTAATCCACACACATTCGCCAAGTGCCATTCTTCTTAAGCACTAGCACCGGATTAGCCAGCCACTCCGGATGAAAAACCTCAATGATAGACCCAGCCGCCAAAAGCCGGGCTACCTCCTCACCAATAGCCTTGCGCCTTTCTTCATTGAAGCGGCGAAGAAGCTGCTTGATCGGTTTAAACTTGGGATCAATATTGAGATTGTGCTCAGCGAGTTCCCTCGGTACACCTGGCATGTCAGAAGGTTTCCATGCAAAGATGTCCCGGTTCTCACGGATGAACTCGATGAGCGTGCTTTCCTATTTCGGATCCAGGTTAGTGCTGATATTAAACTGTTTGGATGAATCGCCAGGAGCAAAATCAACCAACTAAGTCTCATCAGCCGGTTTAAACTTCAGGCTCGGGTCATGCTCTGTGGTGGGCTTCTTCAGAGGAGTCATATCCACCGGATCAACATTGTCCTTGTAGAACTTCAACTCCTCTGCAGCACAAACCGACTCAGCATAAGCCGCATCACCCTCTTCGCAATCCAAATTGATCTTACAACTCCCATGTACCATAATGGTCCCCTTATGACCCGACATTTTGAGCTGTAGATAAACATAACAGGGCCTCGCCATGAACTTTGCATAAGCCGGCCGTCCAAATAGGACATGATATGAGCTCTGGATTTTTACCACCTCAAAGGTTAAAGTTTCTGACCCGGAATCACGATCATCTTCAAACACAACTTCCAGAGCTATCTTGCCAACCGGATATGCCGATTTACCTGGTACCACACCGTGAAAAATGGTGTTTGACGGTTTAAGATTCTTATCCGTCAATCCCATGCGACGGAAGGTTTCACAATACAGGATGTTGATGCTACTCCCTCCATCCATGAGTACCTTGATGAACTTATAACCCCCAACCTGAGGTGCCACCACCAAAGCCAGATGACCCGGATTATCAAACCGGGGTGGATGATCCTCTCTGCTCCACACAATGGGCTGCTCAGACCAATGCAAGTAATGGGGTACTGCCGGTTCAACGGAGTTAACTGCCCTTTTGTGAAGCTTCTGATCGCACTTGCACAAGCTAGTGGTGAAAACATGATACTACCCACTATTCAACTGCTTCGGTTGACTCTAATAACCCGATTGTTGCCGATTCCCCTTACTATTCTGCTGGTTGTGACCACCCTGGTTGTTCTGATTGCCCCGATTACCCTCCTGAGTTTGAACCGCCTCCGCCGTAACCCAGCCCTTGAGATTCGGGACCTGAACCGCCAGACGGACCCTGATCATATCGGAAAAGATCGGAGTTTTTGAACTCCCGCAAAATGAAGCAATCCTTCCAGAGGTGCGTGGCCGGATTCTCTTTCGTCTCGTGCTTTGGGCAAGGTTGGTTTAGCAGGCGCTCCAGATTCATGCCTCCGCCCCACTGGGGCGGTTTACCCTTACGACGCTGAGCATTACCCTGCACATTGGTGTTAGCCACAAAATCTGAACTGTCCGCTTTACACTTACCATTGTTTCCGTGGCCCACCGGATTATGCTGTTGTCCCTTGGTGTTGCCGCTCTTCTTTCCCTTCCTCGGCTTTTCCTCATTAGACTCGGCATTCTTGGTACTGTCAGAGTCAGCATACTTAACCAGAGCTGCCATTAGCTTTCCCATATCATTGCAGTGACCCTTGAGCCGTCCCAACTTCAACTTCAACAGTTTAAACTTGCAATTGCCTTCCAATGTTATAACCGCTGAATCGGCATTGATGCGGTCCGATGAATGCAAAATCTCCGAAACCCGGCGCACCCAATGGGTAGTTGATTCATTCTCCTCCTGAACACAAGCGGCCAGATCCACAATTGACATGGCTTGCTTGCACGTGTCTTTGAAATTGTTGATAAATCGGCTCTTCAACTTGTCCCATGACCTAATAGAATTAGGTGGTAAACTCTTTAGCCAAGTGCGAGCTATTCCTTCTAGCATCATAGTGAAGTACTTATCACACGCTGCTCCATCCACATCCAGCATCTCCATCGCCATCTCATAGCTCTCGACCCATGACTTGGGGTGTAAGTCAGTAGTGTAATTGGGCACCTTCCGAGGACCCTTAAAGTCCTTAGGCAACCGCACATTGCGCAGGGACGGTGTGAGACATGGCACCGCCAAAGTGGTGAAAACAACTCCTGGCTCCACTGTAGTTGTTGCACGAACCGACGTAAGTTGACGTTCCACATCCTGTGCAGCTAATCCGGCTCCTCGGCACGCTCGTCCCTGTTCCACTACATCCTGTGCATCATTCCTCCCTCCTGCCGGGTTAGGCCTTCGTGGCGGATTATGGTTCCGTCCACTGCTTGATACAGCCGGTTCTTCAACATGCCTGCTGTAACTCCGGCTTGGACGAGGGGTAGAGTGAATCCTGTCATGACTGTATGAATAAGCCTGCTGCTGAACCATTGCTGTTTGGAGTAGATCTCTAGCCCGTCGTGTCTCAATCGCTGTTGGGGAATCACCTTCCATTGGAATAGCGGCCAATCTTGTCGCCGCAACAATCATATTATCCAAAGGGGTAGGGAAGTGACCCAGTGGTGTTGGTACGTATTGTGGCAGATCATGGTTCTACTGAGGCAGGTCCATCGTGCGCGGTTGATCCGGCGCTCCTGTCCTTGGTGCTTCGACCCGGTATACCGCTGCCGGGTTACTGCTTCGCGCTCCTGGTGTACTGAAAAGATTCCTTGCTTCGTAAACCGGCGGTAGACGAGACTGGTGCCTCCTCCTCATCACCTTGTTTGAAGAGTTCTGGTCCAACATAAGCCGGTAAGACTCTGCATGAACTCGCTGAGCTTGGGCATCCAAAGCGGCCCGCTCCTCGGCCATCCTGGTCTCCTCAGCAGCCATGTCCTCTTTAGCCTGAGCTATCTGATCCCGCAATTTTCTGACTTCTGCATTATGCTCATCCTGATTATCCGGATTAACCTCAGTGGTCAACAATGTTGCTAGCGTCCAATAAACCGGACAAAACTTGAGGCGGCGGGCACGCGGGGCCTCCTGCCCCGGCTGCCGATCCGAAAATCATTGCCACCGCTGCTGAAGATTGAGGTGCGAGCTGCGTACCGGCCATGAAGATCGCAACCCGATTCAGCGGTTCAAAGGGGCCCGAAATACTGTCGCCATCGGAACAACCCCCGAACCAGCCATCCTGCATTTGATACAATGACTCGGTCTCGCTGGTGGATGACTCGCCATCAGAAAAGACGGTTGTCTCACCATCGGATACCGGTTCAGATTCGGTACCCTGGATGAATCCTACGAACACACACTTCATGGCGGGCTGAACCCGGACAGGGCTTGCACGCTGAGCCGTCTCGACAAGGTCGGTGCAGATGTCTGGCTCAGGGCCCGGATCGCCGATCTTGCCGATGAAGACATGAATTCCTCCGAAGGGGACCCGGTACCCGTACTCAATTGAGCCGGTGTTGGGGGCCCAGCTTGTGTAGTCGATGTAGAGCTTGCCGCGATGACTCTTGGTCATTCGGCCCACTGCATATCCCTTGAGTCCTTCGAACTTGTCCTCCAAGAACTTGAAACCATCGTGCGATAGCCCCATGGTGGGTGCCAACTGTCGTGGAATTATCACGTCAGATGTCCTAGTCGTGGAGCCATCGCGACTAGGTTATCTTTGAGGGGTTAAACCGGACAAAGGACACGGGGAGTTTATACTGGTTCGGCCCCTTGCGATGAAGGTAAAAGCCTATGATCCAGTTGTGGTGGAATTGATGGGGTCTCGATAACTAGGGAGCGAATCCGCTTTGCCTAGTTCTCGAGTTGTTGTTTCTTGTCCCTGAACCGCCGCCGGGTCGTCCCTTTATATACACAGGTTGACGCCCGGCGGTCTACAGAATCCCGAGGCCGGTTCATACATGTATCCGCCTCGGTTTCTTCCTTTCCCTAACTTACAATACAAGTTACACATCTCATGGCAGTTTATGTCTATGGGCCCTAATCCGCCCTTGGGATCTGGGCCTTCTAGTCTTTGTAGTAAGGCGCCATACTCCTAGTCTTCATGGGCTTCTATACGGATGATTCCTTGTGACTATAATCCGGCCCCTCCTGGGAGGTTTATACTCAGTAGTCATATCCCCAACAGAGGGAGTAATTTGCTTGCCAAAATTTGGACGAGACTTGCCTGTGTCCCGGGCATGCACCCATTCGTGCTCCCGCGTATGTGGCTTGATTTGATTGGAGCAAAATAAGGCCTGGGCCCATCCCTTTAAAATCAAGAGGGGGGATGATTATATTAGGAAGGAAAAAGGAAAAAATAGCCGTAGGATGAAGTGGGAGCATGGGGAGGGAGCAGGCAAGCCGGATCCCTAAAATTTAGTTGCAAACCAAGCATGCCCTAAGATCAAGGATCTACTCCATGCACCATAAGTTAGGGAGGTGACTCAGGCTGCAAGTGGGACTACACATGGGAGTCACACCTTTACCCCACTTGCCCCCAATACATTTAGTGGGAAGAACTGGACTATCCCATCACAAGATACATAAATTAGGTGGGAGAAAGTGGGATCCCACTTCGGATATGTACGTAGACGTAAACACTAATTTAGCATCCATTAGTAATCTGTTACTTACAATCTTACACTCTCATATGCACGTAGACCGGACTGGCGGGACTTTGGCTCGTGCTTGACCAAGCGGCTCGTTCGCTGCTTTGATGGTGGTTCAGGAGTGGTCACCGGTGCGTGCATGAGACACATGGAGATGTCATGCGGTGCAGGTGCAGTCGTGCCATGGTGTTCTCCATTGTCAGGACCGTGCTCCACCACACCTCGACCCTGCCTCGGGCGAGCACGGGAGCTTCGCCCCCCACGTCCTTCATCTTCGTGGAGCCGAGGAGGTGGTCAATGATACATCCATTTTGCATCATGTTTTCCTACTATTATTTATGTTGTTTTATTGTATAATAATGCTTTTTGGAGTAATTCTAATGCCTTTTCTCTCATAATATGTAAGGTATGCACCAAGGGGGAGAATTCTGGCAGCTGGAAATCTGGACCTGAAAAAGCTACGTCAAGCTACCTATTATGCACAACTCCAAATGAGTTGAAACTCCCAGAGGATGTTTTATGAAATATTTAAGGAATATTGGAGCAAATAAGTACGAGAGGAGGGCCAGTAGGTGGGCATAACCCACCTGGGCGCGCCAGGAGACCCAGGCGCGCCTTGCTAGGTGCTGCCCTACTCGGCCCACCTCTGGTGCCCATCTTATGGTATATAAGTCATTTTGACCAAAAATAATTAAGGAAAGTACATTCGGGACGAAGAGCCGCCGCCTCGAGGCGGAACTTTGGCAGGAGCACTTCTGCCCTCCAGCGGAGCAATTCTGCCGGGGGAACTTCCCTCCCAGAGGGGGAAATCATCGTCATCATAATCACCAACAACTCTCCCATCATGGGGAGGGTTATCTTCATCAACATCTTCATAGCACCAACTCCTCTCAAACCCTAGTTCATCTCTTGTGTTCAATCTTTGTATCAAAACTATAGATTGGTGCCCGTGGGTGACTAGTAGTGTGATTACATCTCGTAGTTGATTACTATATGGTTTATTTGGTGGAATATTATATGTTCAGATTCATTATGCTATTCAATACTCCTATGATCTTGAGCATGTTTATCATTTGTGAGTAGTTACTTTCGTTCTTGAGATCATGGGAGAAATCATGTTGCAAGTAATCATGTGAACTAGATATGTGTTCGATATTTTGATGGTATGTATGTTGCCATTCTCTTAGTGGTGTCATGTGAACGTTGACTACATGACACTTCATCATATTTGGGCCTAAGGGAATGCATTGTGGAGTAGTTATTAGATGGTGGGTTGCGAGAGTGATAGAAGCTTAAACCCCAGTTTATGCGTTATTCCGTGAGGGACCGATTGGATCCAAAAGTTTAATGCTATGGTTAGAATTTATTCTTAATACTTTTCTCATAGTTGTAGATGCTTGCGAGAGGGTTAATCATAAGTAGGAGGTTTGTTCAAGTAAGAACAACACCTAAGCACCGGTCCGCCCACATATCAAATTATCAAAGTACCGAACACGAATTAAGCCAACATGATGAAAGTGACTAGATGAAATTCCCGTGTACCTTCAAGAACACTTTGCTTATCATAAGAAACTGTTTTGGCATGTCCTTTACCTCAAAAGGATTGGGCTACCTTGCTGCACTTTTGTTACTACTATTGTTACTTGCTCATTACAAATTATCTTGCTACCAAACTACTCCGCTACTTACAATTTCAGCACTTGCAGACATTAACTTGCTGAAAACCACTTGTCATTTCTTTCTGCTCCTCATTGGGTTCGACACTCTTACTTATCTAAAAGGTCTACAATTGAACCCGTACACTCGTGGGTCATCAAGGCAATTTTTTGGCGCCGTTGCCGGGGAGTGAAATGCTCTTGGTAAGTGGAAATTGGTAAGGAAACATTATTATTACGTGGTGAAATTTACTGTCACTTGCTGCTATGGAAAACAATCCTTTGAGGGGCTTGTTCGGGGTATCTTCACCTCGACCAGAACCACAATTAATTACTCCTCAACCTATTGCACCTACTGAAAATATTGAATATGAAATTCCTTCGGGTATGTTAGAACAACTGCTAGCTAATCCTTATGCAGGAGATGGAACCGAACATCCTGATATGCACTTGATATATGTGGATGAAACTTGTGGATTATTTAAGCTTGCAGGTTTGCCCTAAGATGAATCTAAGAAGAAGGTTTTCCCTTTATCTTTGAAGGGAAAATCATTGACATGGTATAGGCTATGCGATGATACTGGATCTTGGAATTGGAACCGTTTGAAATTGGAATTTCATCAGAAATTTTATCCTATGCATCTAGTTCATCATGATCGGAATTATATTTATAATTTTTGGCCTCGTGAAGGAGAAATTATTGCTCTAGCTTGGGGGAGGCTTAAGTCAATGTTATATTCATGCCCCAATCATGAGCTCCCGAGAGAAATTATTATTCAGAATTTTTATGCTCGACTTTCTCGTAATGATCAATCCATGGTCGATATTTCTTGTACTGGTTCTTTTATGAAGGAGACTATTGAATTCTGGTGGGATCTTTTAGAAAGAATTAAATGTAACTCTGAAGATCGGGAACTCGACGAAGGTAAAGAGTCAGGTATTGAACCTAAGTTTGATTGTGTTAAATCTTTTATGAATACTGATAGTTTTCGAAAGTTTAGCACTAAATATGGACTTGACTCCGAGATAGTAGCTTCCTTTTGTGAATCTTTTGCTACTCATGTTGATCTCCCTAAGGAGAAGTGGTTTAAATATCACCCACCAATTAAAGAAGAATCTAAAGAACCGGTAAAAGCTAAAGAAGAAACTATCATTTACAATGTTTATCAAGTTGTCCCCACTGCTTATATTGAAAAACCACATTTTCCTGTTAGGATGAAGGAACACGCTAAAGCTTCAACTATGGTTAACGGAAGTTATGTTAGGACACCCAAACCTTATGAACAAATCAAAGTTGAACCTAGTTTTGCTATGATTAAAGATCTCTTAGTTGATAATATTGATGGGCATATGTTATTTACTTCTGTGATGAAGCTTCTAGAATTGCTAAACCCGAAGGAAAAGATAAACATAAACCAGTTGTTGGCATGCCTGTTGTCTCAGTTAAGATAGGAGATCATTGTAATCATGTTTTATGTGACCTAGGTGCTAGTGTGAGTGCTATTCCTTATACCTTATATGAAGAAATTAAAGATGAAATAGCACCTGCTGAAATAGAAGGCATAGATGTTACTATTAAACTTGCTAATAGAGATATTATATCACCAATTGGGATTCTTAGAGATGTTGAAGTCTTGTGTGGGAAGTTAAAATACCCTACTGATTTTCTTATTCTTAGCACCCCACAAGATGACTTTTGTCCCATTATATTTGGTAGACCTTTCTTGAACACCATCAATGCTAAAATAAATTGTGATAAACAAACTGTCGGTGTTAGCTTTGGTGACGAATCTCATGAGTTTATTTTTTCCAAGTTTAGTAAATAACCTCATAAGAAAGATTTGCCTAGCCACGAAGAAATTATTGGTCTTGCTTCTATTGTCGTGCCTCGTACTGAACCTTTGGAACAATATTTGCTAAACCATGAAAATGATTTGCATATGCGTGAAAGAAATGAAATAGATAGAATCTTTTTCGAATAACAACCTCTGCTTGAACACAATTTGCCTATTGAAACTCTAGGAGGTCCTCCTCCACCTTAAGGTGATCCTGTGTTTTATTAAAAACAATTACCAGACACTTTGAAATATGCTTATCTTGATGAAAAGAAGATATATCCTGTTATTATTAGTGCTAACCTTTCAGAACATGAATAAGAAAGATTATTGAAAGTTCTAAGGAAGCACATGGCTGCTATTAGATATACTCTTGATGATCTTAAGGGCATTAGTCCCACTCTATGTCAGCACAAGATTAATATGGAACCTGATGCTAAACCCGTTGTTGATCACCAACGTCGGTTAAATCCGAAGATGAAAGAAGTGGTAAGAACGGAAATATTGGAACTTCTGGAAGCAGGTATAATCTATCCTATAGCTGATAGTAGATGAGTAAGTCCTGTTCATTGTGTCCCTAAGAAGGGAGGTATCACTGTTGTTCGAAATGATAAGAATGAGCTTATTCCACAAAGAATTGTCACAGGCTATAGAATGGTAATTGGTTATAGAAAATTAAATAAACTACTATAAAAGATCATTACCCTCTGCCTTTTATTGATCAAAAGTTAGAAATATTATCTAAGCACACACATTTTTGCTTCCTTGACGGATACTCTGGCTTTTCACAAATACCTGTTTTACAATTTGATCAAGAAAAGACCACTTTTACTTGTCCTTTTGGAACATTTGCTTATAGATGTATGCCTTTCAGTTTATGTAATGCACCTGCTACCTTTCAAAGATGTACGACTGCTATATTCTCTGATTTTTGTGAAAAGATTGTTGAGGTTTTCATGGATGACTTTTCTGTTTATGGGAAGTCTTTTGATGATTATTTAAGCAATCTTGATCGAGTTATGCAGAGATATGAACAAACAAATCTTGTCTTGAATTGTGAGAAGTGCCACTTTATGGTTAATGAAGGTATTGTCTTGGGCCATAAAATTTTTGAAAGAGGCATTGAGGTGGACAAAGCCAAGGTTGATGAAATTGAGAAAATGCCATGCCCTAAAGATATCAAAGGTATTCATAGTTTCCTTGGTCATGCTGGTTTCTACAGGAGGTCTATAAAGACTTCTCTAAAATTTCTAGGCCTCTTACTAATCTTTTGCAAAACGATATTCTCTTTGTGTTTGATGATGATTGTATGGAAGCCTTTGAAACACTAAAGAAAGCCTTAATTACTGCACATGTTGTTCAACCAACTGATTGGAACTTGCCTTTTGAGATTATGTGTGATGCTAGTGATTATGTTGTTGGCGATGTTCTAGGACAAAGAGTTGATAAGAAACTAAATGTTATTCATTATGATAGTAAAACTTTAGACAGTGCTCAATGAAATTATGGTACTACTGAAAAAGAATTGCAGTGGTGTTTGCTTCTGATAAATTCAGATTGTATATTGTTGATTCTAAAGTAACTATTCACACCGATCATGCTGCTATAAAATACCTTATGGAAAAGAAAGATGCTAAACCTAGACTCGGTAGGTGGGTTCTTCTGCTTCAAGAATTTGATTTACATATCACTAATAGGAAAGGAGCAGAGAACCCTGTAGCTGATAACTTGTCTAGGCTTGAAAATATTCTTGATGACCCACAACCTATTAATGATAGCTTTCTTGATGAACAACTAGCTACAATAAATGTTTCTCATGGTACACCCTGGTATGCTGACTATGCTAATTATATTGTTGCTAAATACATACCACCTAGCTTCACATACAAACAAAAGAAAAAAAATTCTTCTATGATTTAAGACATTACTTTTGGGATGACCCACATCTTTATAAAGAAGGGGTAGATGGTATTATTAGATGTTGTGTACGTGAGCATGAACAGGAACAAATCCTACGGAAATGTCACTCCGAAGCTTATGGAGGACATCATGCGGGAGACAGAACCGCTCATAAGGTATTGCAATCTGGTTTTTATTGGCCTACTCTCTTCAAAGATGCCCGTAAGTTTGTCTCATCTTGTGATGAATGCCAAAGAATAGGTAATATCGGTAAGCGTCAAGCAATGCCTATGAATTATTCACTTGCTGTTGAACCATTTGATGTTTGAGGATTTGACTTCATGGGACCTTTTCCTTCCTGCAATGTGTATACACATATTTTGGTTGTTGTTGATTATGTTACTAAGTGGGTAGAGGCTATTCCAACCAGTAGTGCTGATCACAACACCTCTATTAAAATGCTTAAGGAAGTTATTTTCCCAAGGTTTGGAGTCCCTAGATATTTAATGACTCATGGTGGTTCACACTTTATTCATGATGCTTTCCGTAAGATGCTTGCTAAGTATGATGCTAACCATAGAATTTTAATAGGTCCCATTGAACTTCGCAATAGAGAAATAAAACTAATCTTACAAAAGACTGTTAATAGGTCCCGGAAGAATTGGTCTAAGAAATTAGATGATGCACTTTGGGCTTATAGAACAACATATAAAAATCCTATGGGTATGTCTCCATACAAAATGGTTTATGGATAAGCTTGTCATTTACCTCTTGAGTTAGAACACAAAGCATTTTGGGCAATAAAAGAACTTAATTATGATTTCAAACTTGCTGGAGAAAAGAGGTTATTTGATATTAGCTCATTAGACGAATGGAGAACCCAGGGGGGGTGAATAGGCAACTAACAATTTTTAGCCTTTCTTTACCAAATTAAACTTTGCATCAAAGTAGGTTGTCTAGATATGTAACTAGGTGAGCAACCTATATGATGCAACAACAATAAGCACACATGCAAGGAAGGGATAAAACACAATATAGCTTGCACAAGTAAAGGTGGGAGATAACCAAGAGTGGAACCGATGGAGGCGAGGAAGTGTTACCGAAGTTCCTTCCTTTTGGGGGAAAGTACATCTTCATTGGAGCGGTGTGGAGGCACAATGCTCCCCAAGAAACCACTAGGGACACCGTATTCTCCTCACGCCCTCACACAATGCGAGATGCTGTGATTCCACTATTGGTGCCCTTGGAGGCGGTGACCGAACCTTTACAAACAAGGTTGGGGCAATCTCCACAACTGAATTGGAGGCTCCCAACGACACCACGAAGCTTCACCACAATGGACCATGGCTCCGCGGTGACCTCAACCGTCTAGGGTGCTCAAACACCCAAGAGTAACAAGATCCGCAAGGGATTAGTGGGGGGAATCAAATTTCTCTTGGTGGAAGTGTAGATCAAGGCCTTCTCAACCAATCCCTAGAGAATCAACAAATTTGATTGGCTAGGGAGAGAGATCGGGCGAAAATGGAGCTTAGAGCATCAATGGAGCTTGGAGGTGGAAGAGGTGGTTAACTCGGAGAAGAAGACACCCCTTATATAGTCAAGGGACAAATCCAACCGTTATCCACCAACTCAGCCTACGACACATGGTACTACCGCATCATACAAGCGGTACTACCGCACATGCCTGCGATACTACCGCGGCGGACCATGATACTATTGCTCGCACGGCAGGGGCCAAGACTAGTCCTGATGTGCTCAGACAGGGAGTGGTAGAACCGCTGGTGCGGTACTACCGCGCCCCCTTGCGGTACTACCGCAAGGCAGGAATAGTCTAGGCTGAGAAGACACGAACATAAAAAACTACATCCGTGACTATTTCCTCTGAGTTTAGATCTATGCAAAAAACCAACATGGTACTATCGCAAGCCTGGAGCGGTACTACCGTGTAGGGTGCGGTCTGAAAAATTACATCTGGCCCTACTTCCACTCATGCTGCTGTGCCTGGCCAGAGCTCATGGTACTACCGTGCCCTAGGCGCGGTACTACCGCGTAGGGCACGGATGTGAAAAATGACATCCGCCCCTACTACCGCTCGAGCAGCTGCGCCAGGCCTGAGGCCATGGTACTACCGCTCCCACAGAGCGGTACTACCGTGAGCACCTATGGTACTACCATGTTGGAGCCCGATACCACCGCAAGGACCTGCGATAGTACCACTCTGGAGAGCAGTACTACCACCTGCCTCAGTTCAGCAACATTAGGAGTCCTTCATTATGCAGAGACACGGCAAGACGGAGGATGCTCCAAAGAGCCAAAGAAAAGGGGGGTGGGGGCAAAAGGGACAGACATGTACATGTTGATTCCACCCAAAACATTCCAACGCAGACCCCCTCTTAATGGTACGGCTTTCCTATGACTCAAATCCACCGAAAAGATACATAGAGAAACGTCGTCTTCAATAGTCTTTGAGGGGCACTAAATCGTCTTGTGTTTAGACATGATATATCTGAAATGCTCAATGCACATGATTAGTCCGCAAAAGCATTGTCATCAATCACCAAAACTACTAAGGGATAAATATGCCCTTACAATCTCCCCCTTTTTGGTGGATTGATGACAATACAGGATTTGCACATAGGGATATAAAATTAAACAACGGCAAACCCACCATCTAAAAAATATAGACGGGCCCCTAGATGTGTGCACTCTAGAGAAGTGCGTTGGACTGCACGGCACACATACTAGGATCAACACTCCCCCTATATTTTATAGATAAGGCATCTCTTGCAACAATATAACTAACACTAAGTAAGTAGACAAGATACTGAATATGAACATAAAGAGAAGGGCACAAGATAGCATAGGCTCACGAACTACTAAGTAACGAAGACAATAAGATACGCTAGAGTGCATATGTCTTACACCATATGATAGATAATTTGGTTTTACGAGCACAAACCAAACCAAAGCAAGTGAGGTTCAATAGACCGAAAGCAAAGACACGAACGAAAGCAAATCCTACGCTCTCTCCCCCTTTGGTATCGAGACACCAAAAAGGGCAGAGAGGACACCTATGACATAGGTGGTAGCATCCTCGGTAAAAGGTCACTCCTCATGCTCCTCCTCAGACTTTGCAGCTGGAATGGTCTCCTCCTCAGACTCGGTCCACAAAAATCCCTGCTGGGCAATCCAGTCAGCCTCCAGAGTGATGTTCACCTTGGACCCACTCTCCACATTCTCGCGAAAGGTCCTCAAGATCCACTTGTCGCGCTGGCAACTCTCCTTGGAGGCAACATGGGACTTGTACTGCCCCTGCGCCTGCATGTAGAACAATTTCTTCACCTTGGCCTTCAGCTTCTTAGCCCATGAGGGCTCAGTAGAGGGAGGAGTGTATCCGTCAGAGCTGTCCTCGTCCGCTTCCTCCTCCTCGATCTCATCCTCATCCACATCCATCTTGGCAGCCTCTGCCTCAACACTGGTAGTGGTGTTAGCCCATTGGCTCTTGATGCGGAGCTTGATGGGCTCATGACGAATCAAGCCGGGGGCAACAAACTCATCATCGGGATAGAGCTTCTCCCAAGTCTTTGTGATCAAGAGGAACATGTAAGGTCCATAGATGGGCACCTTATGGTTGAACACCGCAAACTGGAGCTCGCACCACATGATATGTGAGACATCAAGTGGTTGCGTCTGAGCATGACACGCTTCCTCACAAAGGAGCATCATTCCACGATATAGGCATGCACCTTGTCCTTGTCACCGATGCGGGGAAAGAGGGTGTTGCGGAAGATCCGATGCATGATGTCAAGGAAAGAGTTCAGCACCCACGCCTTCTTCTTACTGGGAAGTGTCTTCTCAACAAAGAAGGGCTGAAGCTTGTTCTTGTTGGCTGACTCAGGGTTGGCATGAGGGTGAACACCAACGGGCATGTCAAGCCCCGCATCGGGAACCTGAAGTAAATTCATGAAGTCATTCCACTTAGCAGTCATCTGTTGCCCATTGGTCATCCAGGTCATGGTCCGCCCCTCATCAAAATGGAAATGGACCAAAGCGAAGGACCGAGCCACAATCTCTGGGTCAAAGTCCAGGTGAAAAGTAAGCAGGTGCTCAATGCCAAATTGCTCCACCAGGTCCAAAGCCTCACCAGAATAGTCACGGTGCTTATCCTGCCTCATATGACTCATGTCAATCCAGTGCACATTGACGTGATGTTCTGCTTGGCCTTGATCACATCCAGATAGATAAGATTCTGCGGCTTGGTCCAGAACAGATCATTCCCTATAAAGTTGGCACGGGGATTCACATAGGGGTTGATCTTCCTTCGAGTGATAAACTCAGCCAGTGGTATCTCATCCATGCCCATTGTGGGCTCCTTGAGCTTGGTGGCGGTGGTCTTGGTTCTGTGTTGGGAGGCATTGGAGCCCTCTGGAGCTTCATTTGGGTTGTGCAGACGCTTCAAGCCCGTGTCACGGACCAGATTCGGCAGACGGATATTGGAACCGGAGCCACCACCTATGACACACAACACAAGAACACGCAAAAGAAACGAGAAGGATCAATGCAAAGACCACAACAAAAAGAATGAAACACGTAGAAATAACATTGGAAAGTTGCTATGAGGAAGGTTTGTAGTCAACGGTAGTACTACTCCATGGTGCGGAACTAAAAAATTTACTGCCGCTCTAGCCACGGTAGTACCATGCTGGGATGGCACGGTAGTACCGTGCCTAGAGCGGAAGTAAAATTTTACTTCCGGGCCATGCGCGGTAGTACCACTCTGGGGCAGCGGTAGTACCATACGAGGCGAACGCGGTGAGAGCGGTAGTACCGCACGGGAGGTGCGGTAGTATCGCTCGAGTTTAGATCCAAAACGGATCAGATTCAAAACACTGCAACCGTGGAGCAGTACTACGGTTGATCAAAACTACCGAATAGCAACAGACCAAATAGCATCTCTGCTGCATTACTACTCTCATAGACCCTACTCTTGCAAAGATTTGGCCTAAAATCTCAAGAACACATGTATCTCCCCAAAAACCTAGAGACAAAACAACGAAGCAAAGAGCGAGGGATTTGGGGAGAAACCTTGGTCCATGGCAAGAGGGCGAGGTGGGGAATGATCCCACCGGTCGGAATGCGAGGAGAGCGGCCGGAGACGGAGATCTGGCGAGGTCCTTCGGCGCCGTTCTTGGGCATGAGAGAGAGAGAGAGACATCATGGGGAAAATGAGTTGAATGGGTATGGGGGAGTTAGAACTCCCCCTGTCCGCTCTTAACGCCCACGCGCTCACAACTATGTGGTAGTACCGCGTGTCATTGCGGTAGTACTGCCTGGGCAGAAGTACCGCACACTGGGCGGTAGTACCGCTCGACCAGCGGCAGTAAAAAATTACTGCCGTGCTGGTTGCGGTAGTAGCGTGCACAACTCCTGCGGTAGTACCATGGCAGGCCATGGTAGTACCATAGACCCAAGAAAATGTAAGTTTCACACACGAGAGAGGAAAATAGCCTCTGCAACGCAACCTTCACGCAAACGGACACACCAAGAGCTAGCACGCGAGGCAACACAAACACAAACAAGGCTCAAAAGAAGGCAAAGGACAACGAAGACCAAACACGAAACAAAACTCTCAAGAAGAGAGGGCGGTGGTTGGAGCCACCTATGTATGAGTTGACTGGTATGGCACCACGAAGAATTATCCTTGGGCCCATTACCAAAACTCGTCTTTGAAGCACAAGTACCATAAAAAATGGCTAATGTGAAAGAGTTGATCAATTTATGCATAATGGGGGGAGGGAGAGTTCATTGAGAGAACAACACCCCCCCTATGTCTATGCCTCCACCTAAACGAGATATCAAGTTGAGTATGGTGGGGTGTGCAAGGGTTCAAGCTACATTGATCGAATCGATGATATTTAGCTCATGCCTTAACTCACGAAATCTTGCTTCATCCAAGGGCTTCATGAAAATATCTGCAAGGTTATCATGAGTGTTGACATACTTGAGCTTGATCTCCCCTCGCCTAATGTGATCCCGTATGAAGTGATACCGAATCTCAATATGCTTCGTCTTGAAGTGTTGCACTGGATTGAGAGAGATCTTGATGGCACTTTCATTGTCACAGCAAAGAGGCACTTCATCACAAGTGACATTGTAATCCTTCAAAATTTGCCTCCTCCATAGAAGTTGAGCACAACAACTATCGGCAGCCACATACTCCGCTTCAGTGGACGAGAGAGATACACAACTTTGCTTCTTAGAAGACCAACTTACCAGAGAGCAACCAAGAAATTGGCACCCTCCGGAGGTGGACTTCCTATTTACTTTGTCGCCCGCCCAATCTGAGTCTGAATAGCCCAAAAGATCGAAGTTGGCTCCTCTTGGGTACCATAAGCCAAAGTTTGGGGTATGAGCCAAATATCGAAAGATTTGCTTGACCGCCACAAAGTGTCTTTCCTTAGGTGCGGCTTGAAACCATGCACAAATTCCCACACTCAACATGATATCCGGTCTAGATGCACAAAGGTAAAGAAGGGAGCCAATCATGGAGAGATGTACCTTTTGATCCATGGCTTTACCATTGGGATCTATGTCAAGTTGGTATTTGACGGGCATTGGAGTGGAAGCTGGCTTGACATCACTTAGCTTGAATCTCTTGATCATGTCTTGAGTGTATTTGTTTAAGTGCATCTAGTGCCCCTTAGTGATTTTGGTGCATTGAAGACTTATAGGTTAAGGGACTAATGCGTTTGTGAGTGTACACAGGTCTATAAGTCTATGAGGAGTTTGATATTTACAGGGAAAGTCGACCCCTAAAAATGAATATCTTCGACTGAAGATTTTGGTATTTCTGAAGACTTTCATGAAGACTTTGAAAGTGAAGAAATTGGTGTATCCGTGAAGACTTAATATTCATGCGAGGAATATGAAGCTTGAAGACTTCGTTTTCATAGTTTTGTTTTTCTCTTTCTTGAGTCATAGGAAACACCGTACTGTTAAAGGGGGTCGAGGAAATACTAAGGAAAAATTCCCAAGTGATGCTCAACTCAAAATCCTACACCTACCAAATCCTTCGAGTGAAGCCTTTGGAAATCTCATACAGTTCTGTCAATTTCTTCAGTGACAGAGATGAAGTTCTTCTGGTCGCTGAGGAATTTGTTCTGACTGAGGAGTTAGGAATTCGCCAGTGCGGATTGCCTACACAGTGAGGAACATGATAGCCCCGAGGAAGTTGAGAGTCATTTCCGACCATTGCTTTGCTGCGCGCCAGCTGTCCCAAAATATCTTATCCACCTAACGGTCATATCAGACAAGGGCATTTATGTCTTATCATGTCAGGCTGCTCCCTAGGCTATAAATAGCCGCCCCTACAACCACTAGTTGGTTGGCTACTCCGAGAAAAACCGACACTTGTCATTTGAGAGCAACCCATCCTCCGAGGATTTTGAGCGAAAATCATCGAGTGAGGAAAAACCCCAAACCCAAACACCTACAAACCCAAAGTGATTGAGCATCACTGAAGAGATTGATCCTGCATGGATCCGACGCTTGTTACCTTTGAAGATTGTGCTTCTTCCAGACGGTTAGGCGTCATGGTCTAGAGCATCCAAGAGGAATTGTGGATTGCCGAGTGATCGAGTCTGTGAAGGTTTGGAAGTCGCCTAAAGACTTACCACGAGTGACTGGACAAGGTCTGTGTGATCTTAGTTCAAGGAGAATACGGTGAGAACTTGGTGTCCTGAGCTGCGTGCTGAGCGACTGGGTGTCCGGGACTGTGTGTCCTCGAGTTTAAATACTTAGCCGCTCCAACCAGACATACAACTGAGACAGCAGTTGGAACTGGTCTACCAAATCATTGTCTTCACCAACCTTACTGGTTCTATTTCCTCAACTCTTTCGTTTCCTCATTACTGTGTTGAGTGTTTGTTCATATCTGTGTTTGAAGACTTTGACTGAAGACTTTCTCAATTTCCTCAGTTCAATTTCTTCAGTCTGTTTGTCTTCATCTTGTGTTATCCTATGTTTACGCTTTCTGTACTCCGTGCTTGTCTTCATTTCATCATGATGACTATGTTTGTATCCTATTATGCTTACTTCTGAGTACTTATTCTGCTACTAGTAGTTCTTCGCTAAGGAATTTCCTCAGCGGCAAATTCCTCAGTGAAGAATTCATAAAAATCGCCTATTCACCCCCCTCTAGTCAATATAACGCACTTTCAATTGGTATCAGAGCAAGGTACTCCCTTGTTCTGTGTGATTTTGGTTTAACCACCTGGAGTTTTAGTTATGTCGACCGCAGGTGAGGGAGTCCTGGATTAGGGGGTGTCCGGATAGCCGGACTACCATCATAGGCCGGACTATCATCATCGACCGGACTCCAAGACTATGAAGATACAAGATTGAAGACTTCGTCCTGTGTCCGGATGGGACTTTCCTTGGCGTGGAAGGCAAGCTTGGCGATACGGATATGTAGATCTCCTACCATTGTAACCGACTCTATGTAACCCTAGCCCTCTCCGGTGTCTATATAAACCGGATGGCTCTAGTCCGTAGGACACAACAACAACCATTACAATCATACCATAGGCTAGCTTCTAGGGTTTAGCCTCCTTGATCTCGTGGTAGATCCACTCTTGTAAACATCCACAATATCAATATCAATCAAGCAGGACGTAGGGTTTTACCTCCATCAAGAGGGCTCGAACCTGGGTAAAACATGGTGTCCCTTGTCTCCTGTTACCATCCGCCTAGATGCACAGTTCGGGACCCCCTACCCGAGATCCGCCGGTTTTGACACCGACATTGGTGCTTTCATTGAGAGTTCCGCTGTGTCGTCACCGATAGGCTTGATGGCCTCTTCAATCGACAACGACGCAGTCCTGGGTGAGACTTTTCTCCCCGGACAGATCTTCATATTCGGCGGCTTCGCATTGCGGGCCAACTCACTTGGCCATCTGGAGCAGATCGAAAGCTACGCCCCTGGCCGTCAGGTCAGGTTTGGAAGCCTAAACTTCACGGCCGATATCCGCGGGGACTTGATCTTCGATGGATCTGAGCCATAGCCGAGCGTGCCGCGCTGTCACGATGGGCATGACCTAACTCTGCCGCCGGACAGCACCTTGGAGGCCGCACACGAATCCGCTCCGACCCATAGTCCGGAGCCGATCGCTCAGATCGAGGACGGATGGCTGGACACCGCCTCGGGAGCTGCAACTTCTATGATGATGGAGCCGAATACTTATCTTGTCCCGCATAAAGCCCATGACTCCGAGGTGCCGGACCCCCTGCCGGACTCCGAACCTCCTGTGCCCCTGCTAGTCGAATCCGATTGGGCGCCGATCATGGAATTCACTGCTGCGGACATCTTTCAACACTCACCCTTTGGCGATATCTTAAATTCGCTGAAGCATCTATCACTATCCGGAGAGCCCCGGCCGAACTACGGCCAGGATGGTCGGGACGCGGACAATGAAGAAATTCAGAGCCCACCCACCACCCACTTCATAGCTACCGTCGACGATCTAACCGACGTGCTAAACTATGACTCCGAAGACATCGACGGTATGGACGATGCCGGAGACGATCAAAAACCAGCGCCTACAGGGCACTGGAAGGCCACCTCGTCACATGACATACATATGGTGGACACCCCAAAGGGAAGCGATAATGAGGAACAATGGGACACGGCAGAGGATAATCCCGCCGATAAACAACCAAAACGGCGACGTAGACGCCGCCCTAAGTCCCTCCTCGATCAAAGCAGCATTCCTAACGACCCAGCAATAGAGCAGGGCAAACCAGCGGACGACGAACATACAACCAAGCAACTATCCGAACAGGACGAACCGGATAATCAACCCCTTCACGGAGCAATCAACAGTCCGGACACACCACCGGAGCATAAGAACCTTCACAAAAGACTCGTCGCTACTGCACGAAGTTTGAAGAAGGAAAAACGGAAGCTCAAAACAGCGGAAGACATACTCAGAATGAAGTGGAGCAAAGTACTCAAGACCGCAGACAAATATGGCAATGGCCATCAAACAAAGAGCTACCCAAAGCGCAAGTTGCTGCCAGAATTTGACGAGGAAGCCATAGATCCCTCACAGTCAAAAAATAAAGAAGCCGCCTGGCCGGATAGACGGCCAGATGAAAGGCCAAAAGCGGCAAGCAGCGCCGCACACAAGCCGACTTATGATCCTGGGAAAACGGACGGCCCAACTAGGTCCATCTACGGGCCAAAAAAGAGGGGCCCAGGAAATAACACAACACGACAAGTGTCCGAAGACAGCGGCACACCCAAATACAGGGGCGCCGCACACCCGCTATGTTTTACTGATGAGGTGCTGGATCATGAATTTCCAGCAGGGTTCAAACCCATAAACATAGAGGCATACGACGGCACAACAGACCCAGGAGTCTGGATAGAAGATTACATACTACACATACACATGGCTAGAGGAGATGATCTCCACGCCATAAAATACCTACCCCTCAAGCTCAAAGGGCCAGCTCGGCATTGGCTCAAAAGCCTCCCAGAAAACACTGTTGGAAGTTGGGAAGAGCTTGAGGACGTGTTTAGATCAACTTTTCAAGGGACTTATGTCCGCCCTCCGGATGCAGACGATTTGAGTCATATAACTCAACAGCCCGGAGAGTCAGCGCGCAAATTCTGGAACAGGTTCCTTACAAAAAGAACCAAATAGTCGACTGTCCGGACGCGAAAGCCTTAGCAGCTTTTAAACACAACGTCCGAGATGAATGGCTCGCCAGACACCTCGGCCAAGAGAAGCCAAGAACAATGGCCGCGCTAACAAGCCTCATGACGCGCTTTTGCGCAGGAGAAGACAGCTGGATAGCAAGATGCAGTACCAGCGACCCGAGTACATCCGAGATCAGAGATGGAAACGGAAAATCACGGTGCAGGAAAGATCAGCGCCGGAATAAAGAAAAAAGCCCAAAGGGCACGGCGGTCAACGCCGGATTCAAAAGCTCACGGCCAAACAATAAAACACTGCCTCTTAAGGACAACAGTGACGAGCTATCAAATTTAAACAAAATTCTAGATCGGATATGTCAAATCCACAGTACCTCTGGAAGGCCTGCAAACCATACCAACCGAAATTGTTGGGTTTTTAAACAGTCCGGCAGACTCAACGCCGGACACAAGGGGCTCGATGCGCCAAGCGAGGACGATGACGAACCCCACCAGTAGAGCACCGGAAGTCAAAAGACTTTCCCACAAGAAGTCAAAACAGTAAACTCACTTCATGTGATAGTACGGAAAACCAACACGGCACTCGCTTAGACAAGTGTCGCAAGGTCCACCCTAGTGGAACACCGAGATTGGATGTCACAACCAATCACTTTCGACCATCTGGATTAGTCTAGAAGTATCCGGAACGCAGGATAGACTGCCCTGATATTGGATCCAATAATAGACGGACTGCAATTCACGCAGGTTTTGATGGACGACGGCAGTGACTTAAACCTGCTATATCCGGACACAATCCGCAAGTTGGGATAGACCCTACTACAATTTGGCATAGCCGCACTTCCTTCAAAGGAGTGGCGCCAGGCCCTTACGTCAGGTGCACAGTTTCATTATTACTAGAAGTTGTGTTCGGGTCACCTCACAACTTCCGACGAGAAAAGCTAACCTTTCATGTCGCCCATTTAAAAGTAGCTATCAAGCATCACTGGGACAGGAAGCTTTCGTCCGCTTCAATGCACTACCACATTACGCGTCTCTTACGCTTAAAATGCCCGGTCAATGTGGCATCATTTCATTAAAAGGTCGCCTGAGACCCCGAACACGGCTAGATGAGTCCGGAATGAATAAGCTAGGGGCTACCTAGCCGCACACCCCTTCACAAGGGTTTGTACATATAAGCCATAATGATCTAGCATAGGCTCAGCTTTATTAATCTATATTTCAATTTTTTATGAACTTTCTCGCATGATTTCTTTTCAAACTAAGTTCCTCTCTTTTTACAGATGAACAGCGTGCACACCCGTCCAGGATACGGCACAACGGAGACACAGGCGCAGACGTGCAGTAGGGACCCGTTGCAAGGACTCTTTTCAGACTAAGACCCTACGTAAACCTTTCTTACTGTCTCTTGTTGCTATAATCCCCTGGTTTCTCATTATAACCAGAGTGGAGACTGGCGTTTTGGCATCGGCCGCGCCAGAAGAACTTGCCCGTACCTGGACACAAGGGGCTTAGGCATTGTTTTGCCCGCTATTGTAAATACCGAACACCTTCGGGAGTGTTCGGCGTCTCGAGTTAGGCCTTATATGCATCAGCTCCGAATCATGTCTTTGGTCAAATGTTGGGTTTGCCCGGCTCCTGTGTTTTGCTGCCTTACGTTCCGTATCATCGGCTAACGCGGCACCAGGAGAACTACTGCGATTGTGCCCCAGTTCGGCTGGGCGAGCACCTCAGTAGAGAAAGCCAAAAACTGACTGTCATGATACAGCGACAGACTGGTCAACCACTTGATCGACCATGGGAATGTTTAGCATTCCTCCGCTTTGACGAAGGGCCGTTTCCCGGTCAGGCACATACGCGCCCCAAATTCGGAGAGCGCGGTGCCCCCAGGGGCTATGTCGTAGCCCCACCCTCGAACTCCATGGCTAAGTGAAAGTGATAAAGCATTATAGTCCGGTTGCCTCGTTTGCTACGCTACCACCTCCTTTACAGGACCGAGACGTGGGATTAAGTGTGAAAATGCGCTATTTTTTGCGAACACCCCCGCACCTTGTGCGTGGGGGCTGAAGCCGACGACTGCCATCTTTCAGGTTATACACACGTATACATGAACGGCCGCATAGGAGATATTCTATTACTTGAACGCACAAGTATAAAAGGCGCTTACATCATAAATATTGTTTTACATCATAAAAACGTTCATTCGAACGTAACATTTTTTGAGCACTGCGACTCTATTCACGAGCACCACGCAGCACTTCGCCAAAATAGTGCTCGGCGGGTAACCGGTTATCATCCGAACCCGGGGTCGCAACAGCGGTGGCATCCATCTCTGTCCAATGGGTCTTCACACGAGCGAGTGCCATCCGCGCACCCTATATGCAGGCCGACTGCTTCATCGCCTTGATATGCGGCACCGCCCCAAGAAATTGCTGCAATAAGCCAAAGTAACTCTTCGGCTCGGGCCTATCCGGCCGGACATGGGTCACTATATCCTTCATAACAAGCCCGGACAACCTATTTAGCTCAGCCCACTCGGCCAAACGATCGGTCAGTGGAAGTTAACGCTCCGGACTATGGAATTGAGACCAATACAACTCTTCCGTCTTGTGATCCTTCTGGCTTCGAAAATGCACAACGGCATCCGCCGCACTCGCTGCTAAGTCCATATAAGGGTCCTCCGGACCCCACAGTTGGCCCAGCTGAGCATACTTTGGATCCGTGAACCTTCGGCACAGCAGAAAAGGCTTGCCAGCTACAATTTCTCCGGCCTGGCGCAGCTCTTCCTTTATAGCCCGCATTGCAGAGCGGGCATCCTTGACTTCGGCGGTGGCCTTCCCCAGGTCTTCTTGCCCCGCTAGGCGCTCCTTCCCAAGAGCCTCATTGTGGTCGGTAGCATCTTTTAACTTCACGGCCATTTCGGCCATCTCTTCCCTGCTACGGCAGTGTGCGGCCCTTTCTGCCGCTAACTCCTCGGCCACCCTCGAGGCCGCCGCATTACTCCTTCTGGCCTGCTCCTTGGCTTGAGCAAGTTTGGCCCGAAGGCTCTCCACAGCAGCGGCACTATCTGCATTTCACGCACATGTTGTAAGGAGCTGGCTTCGGCCCCCTTACCAAGTGACCGCACAAAAACACTTACCTTGCGACTCGTCAAGTCGCCTGTTGACTAGCGTGATGTTCGCATCCGCAACAGCGAGTTGCCGCTTTAGTTCAGCAACTCCATCAGTCCGGACGACCCGCCACCTGCATCGGCACGGCGGAAATTTAAACTTGCGATTTTGATCCTCGGCACGCTGTCGATTTCGACAACCTACCGAGTCTCAGGGGCTACTATCTATACAGGGCGCATTCTATATGCTAAACTGTTAAAAGGTGTGTCATTTTTACGCACCTCAAAGCCTGCCAGCAAACTCCTGACGGCATTATGCAACCCGCCTTCGGCAGACGAAATCCTTTCAATCACCATGCTCATCAATGCATGGTGATCTTCTGAGATAGATGCCTTCTCAAGCAGATCCTTCAGCCGTACACCAGTTGGCCCGAACTATCCGACTCTGCCAAACCAGGGGGCTCCCTCCGTGACGACACTTCAGGCTCGTCCGCCTTATCCGACGGCGCCCCAGACGGAGGCGTCTCGCTCTCCATCTTCTGCGGACGAAGGTCCCTCGAGGACGAGCTCATTTGCGAAGGACGAAGATCCGAACTACAAGGTAAAAACTTTAGTTATCCTCAGAAGCACAAATAGGGATGTCCCTTATTATAAAACTCCTTTCTTTCTACTTACGGCTTGTTGGAGGGCTGACTCTTTAAGGGAGATTGTGCGGCCGGGGCCTCCCCGGACGCAGGACCCTCTGGCGAAGATTTCTTCCCCCATTTAGGGGCTTTTGCCCCCGGGTCCTCGGAGGCAGTCCTCTTCTCCCCTTGGAGGGAGGGATTCTCGACCCCCCCTCTTTCAAGAGCCTCCTTAGGCAAGGTAGTAGCTTTCCTGCTTTCCCCTTCGCCTTCCTCTGGAGGCGCAACCTCAAGCATCCGAACCAGCACGGAATCCGGCACGGTCTCGGGGAGGGGGGCCGGACACCGTATCAATTTTGCTGCCGCTATCCACTCCTGTTTAGAAGGAAGTTGGTCATAAGGCGAATTATCAAAAGGCAAACAAACGGTATGTCCAGACTTGGAACTACTTACTTGAGTATCCGGGCGATTGCAGCTTAGGCCAGCATCCTCGGTCAATTCCGGACGCGCCTCTTGCGATCCGAAGAATAATTTGTACATCTCCAGGGGTGTCATACCCATGAAGTGTTGAAGAATCCATCGGCCCTTCGGATTGAACTCCCACAGCCGGAGAGGGAGGCGTTTGCAGGGCGGGATACGCCTAATCAGCATAACCTGCATTACCACCACCATATCGACCTCCCTCATTTGGAGATCTCGAATCTGGCCCTGCAGTTGGGGCACGTCCTTTGACGGCTCCCAATTGAGCCCTTGGTTGACCCACGACATCAACCGTCGTGGAGGTCCCGGGCGGAATGAGGGCGGCGGCTTTTTTCTGCGTCCCCTCGGAACGGTGATATAGAACCACTCTTGCTGCCATGGGCCGAGCTCCTCTTGGAAGGAGCCTGCGGGCCACGGGGCATCGGCCCTCCTACTTATGGCCGCCCCGCCGCACTCCGCTTGACGCCCCCCGATCATCTTCGGCGCCACATTGAAGGTCTTCAGCCATAGGCCAAAGTGAGGGGCGACGCGGAGGAAGGCTTCACAGACAACAATAAATGCGAAATATGGAGGATAGACTCCGGAGCCAAATCGTGGAATTCCAACCCATAGTAAAACATGAGCCCTCTCACGAAAGGATCCATCGGGAAGCCTAAACCCCGACGGAGGTGGGATACAAAGATGACATACTCGCCGGGATCGGGGGTTGGTATGGCCTGCCCTTCGGCAGGAAACCCGTGCGAAATCTCATAAGCCAGGTACTTGGCCTCCCGCAGCTTTAGCACGTCCTCCTCCGTGACGAAGGAGGGCATCCACCGGCCCTGGAGGTCGGAACCGGACATCATTGAAGGTCCGAAGCGCTCGAATCTGGAGCTCTAGGTGCTGGAACTTGGAGCGGGGAGAGGATTCGATGGAGGATTGAAGAAAAGAAACGAGCCTTGGTCCCGTTATAAAGAGGGAGAATACCAAGAGCCGTCTCCGTGACCGTTTGGGACTGGCCTTTGATAGAGGGGGCGTGGCGATGGGCGCGGTTGGGTTACCCACATTCGTATTGATGAGAATCCCAGATTAAGGGGAAACACGGTCTCTGCTTCGACAAGACGTGCCAAGGAAACCGCTTCGCTAAATGCGCTGAGGTGGTAGAGTAAAAAACGATTCAAGTAATGGCTTGGTAGTGGCGTGACGTCATGCCACAAAAAAGTCAGCAGATCGAACTTGTGTATATATATTATTCTCTCTACGGTGAAATGTGGAATTTATTTTGCAGAGCCGGACACTATCCTGGTGTTCACAATCTTCTATCATTCGGAGGAGGAACCCGCCTTGCAATGCCAAGCAATATACGCGCCGGACTTATCGTCATTGAAGCCTGGTTCAGGGGCTACCGAGGGAGTCCTGGATTAGGGGGTGTCCGGATAGCCGGACTATCATCATCGGCCGGACTATCATCATCGACCAGACTCCAAGACTATGAAGATACAAGATTGAAGACTTCGTCCCATGTCCGGATGGGACTTTCCTTGGCGTGGAAGGCAAGCTTGGCGATATGGATATGTAGATCTCCTACCATTGTAACCGACTCTATGTAACCCTAGCCCTCTCCGGTGTCTATATAAACAGGATGGCTCTAGTCTGTAGGACACAACAACAACCATTAAAATCATACCATAGGCTAGCTTCTAGGGTTTAGCCTCCTTGATCTCGTGGTAGATCCACTCTTGTAAACATCCACAATATCAATATCAATCAAGCAGGACGTAGGGTTTTACCTCCATCAAGAGGGCCCGAACCTAGGTAAAACATCGTGTCCCTTGTCTCCTGTTACCATCCTCCTAGACGCACAGTTCGGGACCCCCTACCCGAGATCCGCCGGTTTTGACACCGACAACAGGTATGATCAAGGTCTCCGCTGGGTGACCTACCTTCGATGGCACGGACTACCCCTACTGAAAGAATAAGATGCGAATGCATCTTGAAGCAATTGACAACGATCTTTGGTACGTTGTGGAAAATGGTGTTCCCTCAGTCACACCTTCCCTGAATGTTGCTGATGTGAAGAGATTCAAGCAACTCGATTCTCAAGCAAAGAATATCATATGTGGTCATCTGAGTAAAGGATAGTGTGGTAGAGTGAGTGCTTTGGAAACTGCTAAGCTTATCTGGGCTAGGCTCTCCAAAGTAAATGAAGGAGTCTCAACTCAACGTGACTCTCGTGTTGACGTTCTTCCCAATCTCTTCAACCGCTTCAAAAGACTCGACAATGAAAATGTTCAGCAAACCTTCGATCGCCTCACTGACATCTCAAATGAGCTTCATGCGCTTGGCGCCACCGACATCACCGACCATGAGGTGGTGAAGAAATTGCTGAGATTGCTAGACTCCTCATTTGATACTCTGGCACTGATGATTCAAGAGCGAGCTGATTACAAGTCACTAGATCCAGCTGATATCCTCGAGAGGCTAAATACTCATGAGTTCCAGCTTGCTGAAAAGATATATCTCTATGGTTCAAGCTATGGCAAACCACATGCCCTGAAGGCCAAGGCTGTGTCTGAATCTGAATGTGAAGACTCTGGTAGTAGCCTTGGTGATCCTGAAGAATTGAGCCAGGAGCTAGCACTGCTCGTGAAGAAGTTCCAGAAGTTCTCAAGACGTGGTCGCTTTGGAAAATCCTCAAGAAGCAGTGATTCCTCATCAAGTGACTATAAAAGAAGACTTTGCCACAAATGCAAGAAACCTGGTCACTATATTTAGGATTGTCCTCAATGGGAAAAGGAATTAAAGAAGAAGAAATACAAGGATTACAGTTCTGATGACGCTAATAAGAAGAAGAAATCTTCAAAATCTTCATCATCAAAATCCTTGAAGTTTTCATCTCACAAGAAGAGCAGCTCCAAGAAGGCTCGGGCATTCATTGGCAAGGAAAGCTGAATATGAGGAACATGAGGAAGAGGAGGCTTCTGAGGAGTCCGAGTCTGGTGTGGCGAGTCTGGCTCTCGCTACTGCTTTCAACAAGGATGACGAAGACAATGATGACTACGCTCCCACCTATTGCTTCATGGCAAAAGGTGCCAAGGTAACAAAATACCCCTCCTCTGAATCTAGTGAGGATGAATCTGATGAAAATCTTAAGCCCAGTTACTCTAAACTTGCTAAGATTGCTGTGAAACAACAAAAGGCTATTGAAAAACTTCAAAACATGCTAGACAAAAGTGATGATATGTTGGGTGATGAAATGGACCGCACTAAAGACTTGACTGAAAATCTTCAGAGACTTCAGTCTAAGTTTGACAACCTTCAAAGTCATCATAACACTCTCTTATCTGATCACGAGAAGCTTTCTTATGAATTTCTTCAAAGAAAGCAAGATCTTGAGAAGCTAAGAGTGAGTTATGAAGATCTTCTGAAGGATCGCGATTCATTACTTGCTCAACAAATCAGCGCTACTCAGGAAGAATTTGTTCCTCCATGCTTAAAGTGCATTGAACGTGAATCTGCTAATTCTTCACCTGAAAGTTCAAATGCTTCAACTGTTACAAATTCTTCACTTGCCTCTGCTATCACTAATTCCTCATCTGAGGACATTGCTAGTATCACTAACGATGCAGGGCTAAAGGAATTGTACACGACAGGCATGTACAAAAGCCTCAAAGGGCATCAGATTCTTTGTGATGTGCTCAAAAAGTAGATCCTCAACAGAAACCCTAGGAAAGAGGGTATTGCCTTTGAGAGGAAACTCAATGCTGATGGAACATATTGGATGCCTGAGCAGTACCCCAAAACCTCATGGGTTGCTGCAAAGGGACCTCCAGTTGATCCATCTAACTTATCTGGCTTTACATGTGGATCTTCTCATTCTTCTGATGAGTCATTTAACTCCAACTATATACTGTTCAAAAATCAGAATGGTGAAGTATTTGCTAGATATGTTGGCACTAACTGCAGGAACGGCTCCCCTATGAAGAAAATCTGGGTTCCCAAAAGTTATGTTGAAAGTCTTCAAGTGAATGTCCTCATGACACCACCTGTGAAGAATAGGAACCCCAGATCCAATTCTTCATATGGACCTAATTCTTCACATGGATCAAATTCCTCAAATGGATCAAAGTCCTCATATGATCATCACCGTGCTAACCCTTCTGTTTCGCAGGGTAGAGCTAAAGGCTATGAATATGCGCATTATTCTTCAAATCATTATGTTCATAAGTCCTCGAAGAATTTCTCTGCTTATTCATATGCTTACTCTAACCCCTCTTATGTGAAACAAAATGGATTGGCCTCTATGCCACCTTTCTCATATGGTGCTCGCAGAGTGATGAACTCTTTGCCACCCCTTCAGATGTGGGTGGTGAAGAAAAAGAACTAATCCCTTATCCAGGGTCAGGTCTCCAGACGTGCTTTAAAACGTCTAAAGAATTTGCTGGAGGCCTGACAAAAATGCCTGAAAGGACGCAGGCGAATCATGATGAAATGAACTTTCATTTCACACGTCCTCATACTGAAATATCTGTTTTACTGTTTGATGAATTCATCTGATGAACTTGATATCATATTCTTCACTGATGAAGTATATGAGATCGTAAGTTGCACTAATTCATCTGCAGGATGATCAGCCCAAAGCCAACGAGTGGGTTCTAGATAGTGGATGTACAAATCACATGATGGGTGACAAGAGTCTATTGATGGATGCTCCCTTAACACTGTCACATCTGAAGCACATCATCTTCGCTGACAAAGGCAAAAGTCAGGTATTGGGTCTAGGTAAGGTTGCGATCTCAAAGGATCGACACATGGACAAAGTCATGTTTGTCGAGTCCTTAGGATACAACCTCATGTCTGTCTCAATGCTTTGTGATCTCGATATGGTTGTTGTCTTTGGAAGATATCGATGTGTTGTGATCATGGAAGCTGACCATTCCAAAGTCTTCGAAGACTTTAGGAGAGGAGATCTGTATATTGTTGATTTCTCTACAGGACCACAACCAGCCATGTCATTGGCATTGAGAATGTCAAATTCCTCAAGGATCACTTATGCGGAGCTTGTGAAGCTGGAAAGATGACAAAGGCCAATCATCCAGTGAAGACTATCATGACCACTACTCGTCCATTTGAATTGCTTCACATGGATCTCTTTGGTCCTATTCATTATTCTGCTATTTCGAATGATGCATCTCTATATGGCTTTGTTATTGTTGATGACTATTCTCGTTACACATGGATACACATTGTCACTTACAAATATGAAGTGCAGGAAATCTTCAAACGATTTTCCTCGAGGGCTTCAACCAACTTTGGTGTGAAGATCAAGCACATCAGAACTGACAATGGAACCGAGTTCAAGAATTCCAGTCTTGATGGCTATCTTGATGAACTAGGTATTACTCATGAGTTATCTGCTCCTTATACTCCTCAACAGAATGGCGTCGTGGAGTGGAAAAACAAAACCCTCGCTGAAATGGCTCGCACTATGCTTGATGAATACAAAACGCCTCGTCGTTTTTGGATTGATGCAATTGATACTGCGTGCCACATCATCAATCGGGTATATCTTCACAAATTCTTCAAGAAGACTGCCTATGAACTCCTCACTGACAAGAAACCCAATGTGAGTTATTTCAAAGTCTTCGATGCTAAATGTTGGATTAGAGATCCTCATCACAATGCTAAATTTGCACCGAAAGCACATGAAGGTTTTATGCTTGGTTATGGAAAGGACTCACACACCTACAGAGTCTTCAACAACGTTCTTCACAAGGTTGTTGAAACTGTAGATGTGCGGTTCGATGAAACTAATGGCTCGCAAAGAGAGCACCTACCTTCTATGATAGATGAACCAGAACCTGAGGATTCTATCAAGTTCAAGGAAACTGAGGATGTTATTCCTACCGAAGAATCTGGTGAAGAATTCATTCCAGAACATGAAGAAAATCGAGCTGGTGCACCTGATGAAAATGCTGAAGAAAATGGTGCTGAAGAAAATGCTGATCAAATTCCTCAACGACAACCAGCTCATCCTCTCATTGCAAAAGAAGTGCAAGTTGAAAAGATCATCGATGACATTCGAGCGCCAGGTCCTCTCACACGCTCAAAAGCTTCACATTTATCTAACTTTTGTGGGCACTATGCTTTTGTCTCTATTACAGAGCCCACTAAGGTAGATGAAGCATTTCTGGAGCCTGAGTGGATTCAGGCCATGCAAGAAGAATTACATTAGTTCAAGCTCAACAATGTCTGGGAACTAGTCAAACGCTCAGATCCTCGCAAGCATAATATCATCGGCACAAAGTGGATCTACCGCAACAAGCAAGATGAAAATGGCCTTGTGGTGAGGAATAAGGCACGACTTGTAGCTCAAGGCTACACACAGGTTGAAGGAATTGATTTCGATGAAACTTTTGCACCTGTTGCTAGACTTGAGGCTATTCGCATATTACTTGCTTATGCTAACCATCATAATATTATCTTACAACAAATGGATGTGAAAAGTGCATTCCTCAATGGTAAGCTTGAGGAAGAAGTATATGTTTCTCAACCCCCAGGTTTTGAAGATCCAAAGAATCCTGACAAAGTCTTTAGTCTCAACAAGGCCCTGTATGGCCTCAAGCAGGCCCCTCGGGCGTGGTATGACACTTTGAAGGAATTCTTCATGAAGAATGGCTTCACACCCGGTTCACTCGACCCTACTCTCTTTACTAAATCTTATGATGGTGAACTATTTGTGTGCCAAATATACATTGATGATATTATCTTTGGTTGTACTGACCAATGTTATAGTGATGAATTTGCCTATATGATGAGTGAAGAATATCAAATGTCTATGATGGGAGTGTTGAAATTCTTTTAAGGTCTTCAAATTCGTCAACAGCACAATGGCATATTCATATCTCAGGAGAAATACCTCAAGGAAGTTCTGAGGAAATTCGGCATGCAAGACTGCAAAGGCATCAAAATTCCTATGCCCACAAATGGCCATCTATGCACTGATGAAAATGGTATTGACTTCGATCACAAGGTATACCGCTCCATGATTGGTTCATTATTGTACTTATGTGCATCTAGGCCAGATATAATGCTTAGTGTTTGCATGTGTGCCCGATTTCAAGCTGCACCGAAGGAATCACACCATAAGGATGTGAAGCATATTCTTCGATATCTAGCTCACACACCAACACTAGGATTATGGTACCCCAAGGGCTCAACCTTTGATCTCATTGGATATTCTGACTCTGACTATGCTGGTGATCGTGTGGACCGCAAGTCAACATCTGGTACTTGTCATTTCCTCGGACGAGCTTTGGTCTGTTGGTCCTCGAAGAAACAGAACTGCGTATCACTGTCTACTGCAGAGGCTGAGTACATTGCTGCTGGTTCTTGCTGTGCTCAACTGCTATGGATGAAGCAAACCCTCAAGGACTACGACATCAACGTGAAGAATGTGCCTCTCCTCTATGACAATGAGAGTGCCATCAAGATTGCTCACAACCCAGTTCAACACTCGAAGACAAAGCACATTCAGATTCGTCATCATTTTCTTCGTGATCATGTGTTGAAGGGCGACTTCTCCATCGAGCACGTGAAGACTGAAGAATAGCTAGCCGATATCTTCACAAAGCCCTTGGATGAGAAGATATTTAGCAAGTTGCGGTGTGAGCTAAATATCTTAGAATCTTCGAATGTTCTCTGAAAAGGACACACATCCTCACACTTATGCAAAATTGATGACTTAGATGTGCAACACATGAAGAAACGTTTATCTTCAATAAATGAAGAATAACACTCTAAGTGTGAAGAAATTAATGAAGAATTTGATTCTCAGAACCCTACGACAATTGTACGCGGTGTCTGAAATCATCATTCCTATACGGTGGGTCACGCCACCACCAAAGTTGAAAATCTTCATTTTTGAAATTCCTCATTTTTGAAATTCTTCAGTTTTCAAATTTTTCAACTTTGCAAAATCTTCACTAGTTCCGATGTGTTTCGTCATTGGCTATATATATATATATATATGGGTTTATGTCCTCTACAGCATTCACTTACGGCTATTTCTTCAAGTTGCATTTTCTGCTAAGTGAATGTGATCGGACCCTTCCCCCTCTATGCTATACTCAACCCAATCTATTCACAAATTCTTCATGTGCGTTCTATTTGAAACTCGTTCAAAATCTTCACTGTGTCCTTGACAGCTGAAGAATTTGCGAACGAAACTTTAAAATTAATCTTATCCAAATTTTCGTTTTTACCGCTCAATCCGTTCCGGATCCCACCATAGACTTATCTATTCACCCACGATCTAACACGATCTCCACTTCTCAGTACGTGGGTGACACATGTCAAGCGAAGGAGAAGGGTCAAGGGCAGGTTCGTCCTAAATCTTCGGGCGAACAGTTTTTCACTGCGACTATAAATACCCCCTCATCCCTTCCTCACTTCCTTTACTCCGCTCGAGCGCTCTCTCTCTCTCGCTCGAGCTCCTCAAACCCTAGCGCCGCCGCTACTCCATCGTCGCCGGTGAGGAAGAGCTTCACTGCCTTGACCTCGTCGCCGTCGTACTCACGCCGACCGCGGAAATCTTCACTCCGCCGCCGCCGTAGCTGTCTTCCTCCGCCAAGTTAGGGCGTGGAAGATCTACATCGACGAACTTCACTGTTCTGCTTCTTAGTTCGTCGTGTTCTTCATCCAGGGTAATTAAAAGTTACTTTTACTACCCCTTTTGATTCAAAATTTCACAACAAAATCTTCAAAGGTGTTTTATTCTTCAAATCCTCACACACAAAACACCTCACTAGTCATCTGTTCTAGATTCGTTTCTCTAAGCATCGTTTTTCTTCAAGATTCCTCAATTGTGTGGATCCTCGATCTATACAACTCTGGAACCTAAGACAAAGAACGCTTAGTGAAATTCTTCAAGGCTCATCTGGTCAAATTCCTCAAACTTGTTCTTTTTGAAAAACCTTCTGAGAACGCATATGACCTCTCCAAATTCCTCGCAACTATACTCTATTCACAGGTACTCATGTCCGCTGCTGAATCACTAGGTTCTCATCAACTTAACTCATCTGCAACGTTCCTAGAAGAAAAGTTGCATACTTCTTCAGAAAATTCGATTGTTCAAATTCGTCATCTGAAGAATATGGCTGATGGTAAGAGGCCGCAGAAAGGAGGAAAGAAGCCTGAGGTCATGACTGCTTTTGAAATTCCTGAGGCCATCTATGCTGATTATTGCACACCTGATGAGGCTAAGTACGGAAAAGAAAATAAAAATCAGCGCAAGGTGCGCATACAGAAAATTGAACGGAGATGGGCAAGAGAATGGAGGGAGTACATATATGTGACTCCAAAGTATATGAAGAAATTCACACTTAATCCTCCATGCCCAAGAGCTCCATTGGCACCTGTCCAAGTGGCTGACCCCACCAGCATCAAGCGTGGTGAGGACTTTCCTGAAGAACGGGCCAAGCGCCAAGCTAAGTTGGCAAGACATGCCAAAGAAGTAGTGAGGAAATTCAATGAAGACTCTGCTGCTGCTACTGCCACTGAGGCCTCTGTCCAGCCAAGAAAATCAATGGCAAAGAAGCCTGCTCACAAGCCAAGTGCTTCACCCACTATGCCCTCACGGCCAAGTTCCTCAGCAATGCCCTCACGGCCAGAATCTTCAAAGCCCTCACGGTCAGTTCCAACTACTCCTCCTCCTCCAAAGCCGTCAGCTTCTCCGCCAAAGTCCTCAACTCCTGTACATCTGGCCATGTGCCAAAGGACTACAGGCATCTCTATTGCCTCTAGTGCCTCAGAAAGTTCCTCAGGTGCACCAAAATCTTCCTCAGGCCCCACTCTGCTGAAGACTAAGGCAACGACTGGTCGAGGTCCTCGGCCAAGTCCGAAGAAGAAACATGTTGCGTTCCACGTGCCATCTGACGATGAAGCTGATGATGGTGAACTTGCAGAAATCATCAGAGACTGACAAGAAAGGGCCGCTAGAGCCAAAGGCACAAATGTGCCATTGCTTTTGGATCCAAGGGCGATCCTTGATAACATTGATCTCTGGCACAAGGATCCAAATACTCCTATGCCTGATTTCAAGTTGACTCCTGGTCAAAGTCACATGCTGACCCATTTCATCACTAAAGAGAAATGGAAATTTGAGAAGGCGAGGCAGATCAAGAAGACTCAGTTCAGAAAAGCGAAGTTCCTAAAGAATAACATTGTCAATATGACACCTGATGAACTCCTCAAGATCCAAGCTGAAATCAAAGCCCTCAGCGATGATTTCAATGCTTACTATGCTGATTGGCAAGGAGCCAAAGTCAGGTTTGTGAAACTGACTGAGAAATTCACAAATGTTGCAGCCCCATCACAACAAGAAATTCCTCAAGCTGAAGCGTCTGCTCAGCCAACTGAAGAACATGCCAGCACCGCTGATGACATTCAGGCTGCTGAAGAAAATGCTAGTTCCAGGGCTGATGACTCCATTCCAGCCGCTGAAGAAATTGTCAGGGCAACCACTAGTGGTGCGCCTGAACAAACTGAAGAAGTCAGGGCAACTGCATCAGTTGCGCCTGAGGAAATTCAACCAGAAACCTCAGTTCCATATGCGCCTACCCCAACTCCAATTCTTCCATGTGCATTCGATGTGAAGAAGACCAAGGCTGCAGAGCGAGCTGCAGTGAAGAAAAGGAAAGCATCCAGTGCTTTAGAATCTTCAGCTCCAAAGAAGATGAAGCCTCTGACAAGCTCTATTGAAAATCCAATTGACGCTGTTCCAATTTCCACCATGTCATCAAAGGACCTTGTTCCTTTTGGTGAGGACTATGTGATCCCAAGAGGATCTAATGAAGAACCTCAACCTGCTGCTTCTTCCGAGCAGGTTGATGAAGAAATTGAAGTGGATGCGATCCCTTCAATGCCTGTTGCTTCCTCGCATATGTCTCAGTTCATAGCTGAAAAGGCTGACATTGAAGAAATTGAAGATGAAGACATGGACATTGGCTGCACAACGCCCGTGATGAATGATGACTTTTGGGAAAGTCAGCATCCCAATACTCCACTCTTCACCCCACTTCAACAAATACCTCTGGTCCCTGCACCAACTATTCAAATGGGCTCTGAAGAAACTCATCCCACCTCGTCTATTCATGAAGACATTCCAGCCGCTAGTGCTGAAGAAGCTGCTGTTTTTGAACCCTTGAGCACGCAGTCTACTACTGAAGAGGAACCAGAAATTCCTTAGCCTGAAGAACCCGAGATTGCGATTCCTGAGGTTGTGATGCAACTCACTAACACTCCATGCCCAAGCCAATGGATCCATTCTCAAAGAGGCAAAAGTTCAAGGCTGAAGATTTCTTCAGCGAGCATGTGTTCTTCACTGACTATAACCCTATGACTCTGCTCGCATAAGGAAGAGGCGCTTCTGGACTGCTAGTCAAGCAAACTTCTATTCCTCAGTACTGTTCAACAAAGACAAAGTCTTCGATCATGAGCATATTCCTCATGTAGACATGGAGTCTCTGCCGTGCTTCGAGCCAGTCCACAGTGTTCTTCACGATGCCGGACTGTTAAATTTCTGCACTGACATCTGTGATTGGAATGAAGAACTCATTCTTCAATTCTATGCAACGCTGCACATCACAGGAAACTCTGAAGATGTGAATTCATGGGTGCTGGACTGGATGTCTGAAAACACTCATTACAAGGCACCAGCAACTGAATTGCTTCGTGCCCTCCCACTCAGTCCTCCCCTTGACAGTGCTCGTTGCGTCTACAGTGAACCTAAACTTTCAAATCATTTCATGCAAGTGCTGATGAAGCCTTTGAAGCCAGGGAAGGCTCCTCGAACCAAATTCCTCATCAAGGAATTACTATATGTGCCCCGGACTGTCTATCGCATTCTAACGAAGACAATGAGTCATATCAAAGGCCACGACTCCAATGATGAAGAGGTCGTTGGCATCATGAAGAACATGCTTTTCAATATCATTCATGGCGTTCCCGTCAACTTCCATGATTTCTTCATGAGGACTCTGGCGAATATTGCTATGTCACCATTTGAGCTGAAGCCTTATGCACCATGGATTATGAGATTCATCAGGACAAGGGCTTTACTAAATTACAAAGCTGACACTTTGAACCATGGCAGCTACTTGCCTCTGATTGAAGTCCTCAAACGGACATATTCCTCAGCTGATGACAAAGGCAAGGCATCAGCTATGATAGATGAAGGCATTCGTCCATTGGATGGTCAATTTCGCAAAGCTGCATCCTACTCCACCAATGATGACTCTGCCACACATGACTCTGCCACACATGATGATCAATTTATGCATAATGGAGGGAGGGAGAGTTCATTGAGAGAACAACACTCCCCCTATGTCTATGCCTCCACCTAAACGAGATATCAAGTTGAGTATGGTGGGGTGTGCAAGGGTTCAAGCTACATTGCTCGAGTCGATGATATTTAGCTCATGCCTTAACTCGCGAAATCTTGCTTCATCAAGGGCTTCATGAAAATATCTGCAAGGTTATCATGAGTGTTGACATACTTGAGCTTGATCTCCCCTCGCCTAATGTGATCCCGTATGAAGTGATACCGAATCTCAATATGCTTCGTCTTGAAGTGTTGCACTGGATTGAGAGAGATCTTGATGGCACTTTCATTGTCACACCAAAGAGGCACTTCATCACAAGTGACATTGTAATCCTTCAAAATTTGCCTCATCCATAGAAGTTGAGCACAACAACTATCGGCAGCCACATACTCCGCTTCGGTGGACGAGAGAGATACACAACTTTGCTTCTTAGAAGACCAACTCACCAGAGAGCAACCAAGAAATTGGCACCCTCCGGAGGTGGACTTCCTATTTACTTTGTCTCCCGCCCAATCTGAGTCTGAATAGCCCAAAAGATCGAAGTTGGCTCCTCTTGGGTACCATAAGCCAAAGTTTGGGGTATGAGCCAAATATCAAAAGATTTGCTTGACCGCCACAAAGTGTCTTTCCTTAGGTGCGGCTTGAAGCCGTGCACAAATTCCCACACTCAACATGATATCCGGTCTAGATGCACAAAGGTAAAGCAGGGAGCCAATCATGGAGCGATGTACCTTTTGATCCACGGCTTTACCATTGGGATCTATGTCAAGTTGGTATTTGACGGGCATTGGAGTGGAAGCCGGCTTGACATCACTTAGCTTGAATCTCTTGATCATGTCTTGAGTGTATTTGTGTAAGTGCATCTAGTGCCCCTTAGTGATTTTGGTGCATTGAAGACTTATAGGTTAAGGGACTAATGCGTTTGTGAGTGTACACAGGTCTATAAGTCTATGAGGAGTTTGATATTTACAGGGAAAGTCGACCCCTAAAAATGAATATCTTCGACTGAAGATTTTGGTATTTCTGAAGACTTTCATGAAGACTTTGAAAGTGAAGAAATTGGTGTATCCGTGAAGACTTAATATTCATGCGAGGAATATGAAGCTTGAAGACTTCGTTTTCATAGTTTTGTTTTTCTCTTTCTTGAGTCATAGGAAACACCGTACTGTTAAAGGGGGTCGAGGAAATACTAAGGAAAAATTCCCAAATGATGCTCAATTCAAAATCCTACACCTACCAAATCCTTCGAGTGAAGCCTTTAGAAATCCCATACAGTTCAGTCAATTTCTTCAGTGACAGAGACGAAGTTCTTCTGGTCGCTGAGGAATTTGTTCTGACTGAGGAGTTAGGAATTCGCCAGTGCGGATTGCCTACACAGTGAGGAACATAATAGCCCTGAGGAAGTTGAGAGTCAAATATCCGACCGTTGCTTTGCTGCACGCCAGCTCTCCCAAAATATCTTATCCACCTAACGGTCATATCAGACAAGGGCATTTATGTCTTATCATGTTGGGCTGCTCCATAGGCTATAAATAGCCGCCCCCTACAACCACTAGTTGGTTGGCTGCTCCGAGAAAAACTGACACTTGTCATTTGAGAGCAACCCATCCTCCGAGGACTTTGAGCGAAAATCATCGAGTGAGGAAAACCCCAAACCCAAACACCTACAAACCCAAAGTGATTGAGCATCACTGAAGAGATTGATCCTGCATGGATCCTACGCTTGTTACCTTTGAAGACTGTGCTTCTTCCAGACGGTTAGGCGTCATGGTCTAGAGCATCCAAGAGGAATTGTGGATTGCCGAGTGACCGAGTCTGTGAAGGTTTGGAAGTCGCCTGAAGACTTACCACAAGTGATTGGACGAGGTCTGTGTGGTCTTAGTTCAAGGAGAATACGGCGAGGACTTGGTGTCCTGAGCTGCGTGCTCAGCGACTGGGTGTCCGGGACTGTGTGTCCTCGAGTTTAAATACTTAGCCGCTCCAACCAGACATACAACTGAGACTGCAGTTGGAACTGGTCTACCAAATCATTGTCTTCACCAACCTTACTGGTTCTATTTCCTCAACTCTTTCATTTCCTCATTACTGTGTTGAGTGATTGTTCATATCTGTGTTTGAAGACTTTGACTGAAGACTTCCTCAATTTCCTCAGTTCAATTTCTTCAGTCTGTTTGTCTTCATCTTGTGTTATCCCGTGTTTACGCTTTCTGTACTCCGTGCTTGTCTTCATTTCATCATGATGACTATGTCTGTATCCTGTTATGCTTACTTCTGAGTACTTATTCCGCCGCTAGTAGTTCTTCTCTAAGGAATTTCCTCACCGACAAATTCCTCAGTGAAGAATTCATAAAAATTGCCTATTCACCCCCCTCTAGTCGATATAACGCACTTTCAGTTTGGCTTGGTTGATGAAGGTTCCTTCTCTTCTTTGCTTGATTTCGAACCCGAGAAAGAACTTCAACTCTCCCATCATAGACATCTTGAACTTTGAGGTCATGAGAGCGGCAAATTATTCATTGAAGGCTTTGTTAGGGGAACCAAAGATAATGTCATCAACATATAGTTGGCATACAAACAACTCTCCTTTGACCTTCTTAGTAAAAAGAGTGGGGTCGATTTCCCAATTTCGAACCCACGATCTTGCAACAACTCGGTAAGATGCTCATACCACACACATGGGGCTTGTTTAAGGCCATAGAATGCCTTGTCGAGTTGTTACTCATGATCGGGGAAATAGGGATCCTTGAACCCCGGGGGTTGTTTGACATACACCAACTCATTAATAGAACCATTATGAAAAGCACTCTTCACATCCATTTGTTGCAACTTGAAATTATGATGAGAAGCATAAGCAATCAACAAATGAATAGATTCAAGGCGAGCAACGAGAGCAAAGGTTTCACCATAGTCGATACCCTCGACTTGGGAGTAGCCTTATGCCACCAAACGAGCCTTGTTGAGAACAATGATCCCATGAGCATCTTGCTTGTTCTTGAAAATCCACTTGGTCCCAATGACATTATGATTCCCCATAGGCCTTAGCACCAATCTCCACACTTGGTTGTGCTCGAAGTTGTTGAGTTCTTCATGCATGGCATTGAGCCAATCCGGATCCTCGAGCGCGTCATAGACCTTTTGGGGTTTGACACAAGAAACAAACGTGTGATGTTCACAATAGTTTGCTAATTGTCTACGTGTGCTTACCCCCTTTCTTAGGCTTCCAACCACATTCTCCATGAGATGCCCTTTGGTTGTGAGCTTGGAAGCAATCTTAGCGGCACGACACTCTAATTCCTCCTCAGGTGTGAAAAGAGGAGCGGAAACTTGATCATCTTGAGTGTCGTCTTGAGCTTGTTCTTGATATTGAGCTTGCTCCTGATCTTGAACTTGCTCGGAAGGGAGAGCTCGACCTTGGGAATCACTTGGTGGCTCACCACCATCTCGAGGTTGATCTTGCCCTTGATCTTGTTCACGAGGTTGAGGGCCTTCACTTTGTTCTTCGGAAGCATGTGGGTCTTGGGTCGGTGATGGCTCCACTTGAATGGAGCATTGTCCTTCTGCTTCGGCCACAAGGGGTTCCTCAATGGGTAGGATATGACCAACACCCATTATTCTTATGGCTTGGGGAGGAATTTCATCACCTACATCACAAGTACCACTTTGCTCCACTTGGGAGCCGTTATTCTTGTCAAACTCCACGTTACACGTCTCCTCAATGAGTCCTGTGGACTTGTTGAGGACATGGTAAGCATGAGAGTTTGTAGCATAACCAACAAATATGCCCTCATGAGCTCTAGCCTCAAATTTAGACAAACGAACACCTTTGTTGAGAATGAAACACTTTCAACCAAACACCCGAAGGTACTTGACGTTGGGCTTGTTGCCGGTGAGTATTTCATATGGAGTCTTGTTCAAGCCCTTGCGTAGATAGAGCCGATTGGATGCATGACACACGGTGTTGATGGCTTCGGCCCAAAAGTTATAAGGAGACTTGAACTCCGCCATCATGGTCCTTCCCACATCCATCAACGTCCAGTTCTTCCTCTCCGCTACACCATTTTGTTGAGAGGTGTATGGTGCAGAATATTGATGCTTGATCCCCTCATCACTAAGAAACTCATCCAAGGTGTAGTTCTTGAACTCTGTGCCATTGTCACTTCTAATTGTCAAGATCTTTGCATCGTGTTGACGTTGAGCTTCATTTGCAAAGTCAATGACAGTTTGTTGAGTTTCACTCTTCCTCTTGAAAAAATATACCCAAGTGTACCTTGAGTAATCATCGACAAGCACCAAGCAATACTTTCTACCCCCAAGACTATCAAAGGATGGAGGCCCAAAGAGATCCATGTGAAGGAGCTCCAAGGGTCTCTTCAAGTAGATGATAGTCGTGGGAGGGTGAGCCTTCTCATGTAACTTTCCTTCAATACAAGCACCACAAGCACGATCTTTGGCAAAGATAACATTGGTCAGTCCACGGACATGGTCCCCCTTGAGAAGACTTTGCAAAGATCTCATATTGACATGGGCTAAACGGCGATGCCAAAGCTACCGCACATCAACTTTAGCCATTAGTCATGTCGCGGTCTTAGTGGGTCGCTCCAAAAAGTTAATCACATAAAGATCCTTCTCGACATGCCCAACAAAGGCTACTTTAAGAGTCTTGCTCCACAAGTGGGCTATGGTATCAATATCAAAGAATGTGGCAAAACCCATGATTGCAAGTTGATGAATGGAAAGTAAATTTTATGCAAGGGACTCAACAAGCATGACTTTCTCAATCGTGAGATCATGAGAAATGACTACTTTGCCAAGACCCAATACCTTAGAAGACGAGGCATCACCCCACTCGACATTGGTGGGAATGGATGGGATCTTTGGCACGTCCACCACCAAGTCCTTGCTTCCGGTCATATGATTTGTGGCTCCACTATCGAGCAACCATGACCCCCCACCGGAAGCAAACACCTACAAGAGATCAATGCTTGGTTTTAGGTACCCATTTTGTAATGGGTCCTTTGATGTTAGTAACAAGGGTCTTAGGAACCCAAATAGACCATTCAATGTACTCATAAGGAGAACCAACAAATTTAGCATAAACATGCCCACCACTAGCACGACACAACACATAAGAAGGGTTGAAGTCGTCGGCTTTATTGGAAGGGGTCGCATTGCCCTTTTTAACATCACCACCCTTCACATTGTTCTTCTTCTCCTTTGAAGCACCCTCTCCCTCCTTCACAAAAGTTTACTTGAGAGGAGGAGTCGTTTGGTCTTGTCATTCTTCTTCTTGTTCTTGGATTTGGGTGCGAACCCAACTCCTTCCTTGGCCACAACCTCCTTTTGATTGCTCAAAAGGTCATTGAGATTCTTCTCACCTTGTATGCAAGAGACAAGGCCTTTCTCAAGTTGCCACTCATGCTCCAGGCGGCGTTTCTCCTCCTCGAGCCTAGTGTCGACATTGGCGAGCTCGCCGCCAAGATGGATCATTGCATGCATCGCTTCCCCAAAGAGCTCGAAGCGCACGGTGCTATGCCCACGAGCAAGCCCAACATCGTCACCAAGACCTTCGGCAACCCCAAAGGCCACCCGGGAAGCGCTGGGCGCCCCGCCAGCCGCTGGCCGGTGCAGCCCCACAACTTGAACACGAAGGCCACCCAGGGGCATCCCCCTGCTGGCAATGACAAGAGAGAGGATCCCCAATGCATCCCCTGCCTTAGAGGCCGAGTTGCGAGGAGTTGGAGCGGGGAGCCCGGCTCTAGGGCACCCTCCCGGCGTCACGGCGGCTAGAGTCGGCCCCACGCCCTGCTCAGGATCAGGGTGTCGGGGGTTGCGCAGGCGTCAAGATGGAATCCTTGGGGACGCCTGCCTCCGGAGGTTTCACCTTCATGGAAACCCTGCAAGACCTCAGCCGTGAGAAAATGCGGCGCATAAGAGAATCAAGAGAAAAGGTACTTACTCGTTCACAGCCACGTATCTCCTTGGCTTCAGTGGCCGGCGGGTGCCGTCGTCACGGCACGGGGACCTCTTCCTCTTCAAGAGCAACTCAAGGCACAAGCGGGGCCAACCGGACCTTGACGGGAGGCCCTCAGGAGGAGGAGCGCTCGGTGGGGTAGCTGGGGTAGGGGCCCCAAGAGCAGGGGCACCCGACGGGACCTCCTAGCTCACGGCTCTGGAGCCATTGGTGGGCTCCCTGTCGTCAGCAGCCGTTCTAGAGCCGCCACCCTAGGTGTCAGAGGCCTCTGCCTCTGGAGCTTGGGGTTGCATCGGTTCTGCGGCGGCTCCTTCCAGGGCCCCAGAAGCCTCGGCCTCCTGAGCCACCAGCAGGGCCGGGTCTCCAGAGGGGCTCTCAGTAGCTGATGGAGTTGCGCGCCACCCTGCCTCCACACTCGGGGCATAGTCGGCAGGGTCGATCAGGAGAGGAGCCACGAAGACGGGGTTCTCATGAGGCCCCTCAAGGCCCTCAGGAAGCAACCCCCACTCGTCGAGCAGTGGCATATGCCTAGTGAAGGTTGCCTTGTTCGAGCACAGATAGAGAAGGCATCGACCCCCAGGGAGGTCGGCAGGCTTGGACTCGCCGGTCAGAAGCTTGAGAACCATGCCCAAGGTGTCAGCAGCAAGCGACGGCCTCTGTAGCCTCATCGGATCTCCGACGCCTGTGAAGTCCCAGATCGGGCGAGAGTGGCGCTGGAGGGGAGCAATGTACTGCTTCACGAATTCCTTCACCACCATTGGAGCCGTCACCTCTAGTTCCTGAAGCCTCCCCAGTATCTTCCAGAAAAAAGCAAGACGCCGGTCGGAGAGCTTCTCGTGGCGTCAGCCGGAGCTAGGCGAGGCCGGGGCCCTAGGAACCAAGAGCAGGGGGCTGAACGCGCGGGCATCCATAAGAAGCCACTGCTTATGGAATCCCTTCGCAACAGGCGAGAGCTCGAAGTTAATCCTAGAACCAGCGGTTGCGGCCACGGCTTCAAAGGTCGCGCACCCAGAGCACTAGCGGGCGTCGACCAACCGAAGCAAGAAGAAATGGCGAAACAAGGCCACAGAGGGAGTGATGCCTACCATGGCCTCGCAGAGGAAGGCGAAAACGGCGAGAAGGATGATAGAGCGGGGATCCAGATTCAGCAGATGGATCTGGTAATGCGATATCACAGCATTGAAGAAAGGGGAGAAAGGAGGAATCAACCCAGCAAGAAGAGCATGGAGATAGATGGGGATCTCGGTGGCGCTCATCTCTCTAGTTTGCTAAGATGCAGGGCAGACAACCTCACCCTCCCCTCATTAGAATCAGTGTCAAGCGCATGGCGAACCTTGTCGAGCCCCTCCTCGTTGATCACCGTCGACTACTCAAGGGCTGGCTCCAGGGCCGGTGGAGAACCGGCCAGGGCGAGCGGCTTCCCCTTCTTTTTCCTCGGCTTGGGGGACATGACGGATACCAAGAGGGGGTGAGGCGCCTATGCCGGATCTACGGACGCGCTGGCAAGATTGGGAAGGAGGAAACAAGAGCCGAGCACGGTAATTTGCAAGTGGGGAGCTGCACTGGCAATGGGCAGCTGCTGGGTCAGCTGGATTTCAAGGCGGCGTGGGGAAGTGGAGACGCCCATGTCCCATCAACCGCCACGTGTCTTCAAGGCTGGAGGCTGTTAGGGCCCACGGTGCTCTGCACTTGCCCTTTGGCTTCACCTGGAAGCCAAGACCGAGCGCGCCTTGGGCCCGGAGGCTACTGTCGGCGTCCTGGATTCGGGGGTATCCAGCCCTGCCTGCGTGTGGCCCACCACGTGGCTCCATTCGACGGCCTGGTACGGCCTCCTCAGGCTAGCTCCTGAGGGGCGGAGAGTTCTATGCAAGTACCTCACAACGCTCAGCTAACATGAGCCATGACGACCAAGGCCAGGCGGGTGCAGAGCGCAGGTTTCCTCTTCGGTGCAAAGGAGGCAAGCCACATGCACGGAGCCCCGAGGAATCATCCAAAGGTATCCATTCCGGTGCAACAAGACCGAGACCGTCAGCACGGCAGGACGGAGGTCATCGACGAGCCCACCACAGCGTCACGACCAGAGGCTTTTCACATGCTAAGACTTGTTTTGTCAGGATAGACTGTACTACTTGTCCCCTTTCAAATCCGGCCGTTGTGGGATCCCTTCCCGCTCATATTTGGGAAGAGGACCAAGGACACTATAAATAGGACTAGCCACCACCATATAAGGGCATCTGAATTCAGACCCTAACCACTCCACCACACCAGCTCTATCGAGCTCAAGAACACCTCACCTCCTAAGGCTAGTTCATCATTGTACTAGTTCATCCACAACCTACAAGGGAATCCACCACAGCACAATGGATTAGGGTATTACACCACAACGGTGGACCGAACCAGTATAAACCGCTGTGTCATTGTGTCCCTTTGAGCTTGACGCGCTAGGCTTAGGAGGATCGCGAGTAGGCAGGCTGGGTAGGTTAAGATCTCCGAACGCACCCTTGTGTTCGAACCTCTCAAGGGTTCGCGGATCCCTAAATCCTACATTTGGTGCGCCAGGTAGGGGTGCGTCGTATCTTCTTGCCACTCCTTATTCCATAGTCCATCGAATCTTTGCCCAAAACTTGAAAACTTCACAACACAAAACTCGTAAGCTCCGTTAGTATAAGAAAATAAATCACCACTTAGGTGCTATTGTGAACTCATTCTAAATTCATATTGGTGTAATATCTACTATATTCCAACTTCTCTATGGTTCATACCCTCCGATACTACTCATAGATTCATCAAAATAAGCAAATAACACATAGAAAACAGAATCTATCAAAAACAGAACAGTCTGTAGTAATCTGTATCAAACGTATACTTATGGAACCCCAAAAATTCTGAAATAAATTGGTGGACCTGAGGAATTTACCTATTAATCATTTCAAAAAGAATCAACCTAAAAGCATTCTCCAGTAAAAAATTGCAGCTAATCTCATGAGCGCTAAAGTTTCTGTTTTTTTACAGCAAGATCATAAAGACTTCACCCAAGTCTTCCCAAAGGTTCTACTTGGCACAAACACTAATTAAAACATAAAACCACATGTAGCCAGAGGCTACATGAGTTATTTATTACTAAACAGGAGCAAAAAGCAATGAACAAAGTAAAATTGGGTTGCCTCCCAACAAGCGTTATCGTTTAACGCCCCTAGCTAGGCATGATGATTTTAATGATGCTCACATAAAAGATAAAAACTGAAACATAAAGAGAGCAGCATGAAGAATATGACTAGCACATTTAAGTCTAACCCACTTCCTATGCAGAGGTATTTTGTGAGCAAACAATTTATGGGAACAATAATCAACTAGCATAGGAAGGCAAAACAAGCATAGCTCCAAGATTTTCAACACATAGAGAGGGAACTTGATATTATTGCAACTCCTACAGGCATATGTTCCTCCCTCATAATAATTTTCAGTAGCATCATGAATGAATTCAACAATATAACCAGCACATAAAGCATTATTTTCATGATCTACTTGCATAGAAATTTTACTACTCTCCACATAAGCAAATTTCTTCTCATGAATAATAGGGGGGAGCAAACTCAACAAATAACTATCATGTGAGGCATAATCCAATTGAAAGCTAAAATCATGATGACAAGTTTCATGGTTATTTTTATTCTTTATAGCATAGGTATCATCACAATAATCATCATAAATATGAGGCATGCTTTCATCATAATAAATTTGCTCATCAGAACTTGGGGGACAAAAAATATCATATTCAGCAAACACAGCATCCCCAAGCTTGTGGCTTTGCATATCATTAGCATCATGGGTATTCAAAGAGTTCATACTAATAACATTGCAATCATGCTCATCATTCAAAGATTTAGTGCCAAACATTTTATAGATTTCTTCTTCTAGCACTTGAGCACAATTTTCCTTTCCATCATTTTCATGAAAGATATTAAAAAGATGAAGCGTATGAGACAAACTCAATTCCATTTTTTAGTTTTCTTTTGTAGACTAAACTAGTGATAAAACAAGAAACAAAAAAATTTGATTGCAAGATCTAAAGATATACCTTGAAGCACTCACCTCCCTGACAACGGCGCCAGAAAAGAGCTTGATGTCTACTACGCAACCTTCTTCTTGTAGACGTTGTTGGGCCTCCAAGTGCAGAGGTTTGTTGGACAGTAGCAAATTTCCCTCAAGTGGATGACGTAAGGTTTATCGATCCATAGGAGGCGTAGGATGAAGATGGTCTCTCTCAAACAACCCTGCAACCAAATAACAAAGAGTCTCTTGTGTCCCCAACACACCCAATACAATGGTAAATTGTATAGGTGCACTAGTTCGGCGAAGAGATGGTGATACAAGTGCAATATGGATGGTAGATATGAGTATTTGTAAGCTAAAATTATAAAAGTGAGCGTAAACGGTATTGTAATGCTAGGAAACAAGGCCTAAGATTCATACTTTCACTAGTGCAAGTTCTCTCAACAATAATAACATAACTGGATCATATAACTATCCCTCAACATGCAACAAAGAGTCACTCCAAAGACACTAATAGCGGAGAACAAACGAAGATATTATGGTAGGGTACGAAACCACCTCAAAGTTATCCTTTCTAATCTATCTATTTAAGACTCCGTAGTGAAATAACATGAAGCTATTCTTTCCGTTCGATCTATCATAGAGTTCGTACTAGAATAACAACTTAAGACACAAATCAATCAAAACCCTAAAGTCACCTAGATACTCCATTGTCACCTCAAGTATCCATGGGCATGATTATACGATATGCATCACAAAATCTCAGATTCATCTATTCAACCAACACAAAGTACTTCAAAGAGTGCCCCAAAGTTTCAACCGGAGAGTCAAGACAAAAACGTGTGCCAACCCCTATGCATAGATTCCCAAGGTCACGAAACCCGCAAGTTGATCACAAAAACATACATCAAGTAGATCACGTGAATATCCCATTGTCACCATAGATAAGCACGACAAGACATACATCAAGTGTTCTCAAATCCTTAAAGACTCAATCCAATAAGATAAGTTCAAAGGGAAAACTCAATCCATTACAAGAGAGTAGAGAAGGAGAAACATCATAAGATCCAACTATAATAGCAAAGCTCGCGATACATCAAGATCGTATCACCTCAAGAACACGAGAGAGAGAGAGAGAGATCAAACACATATCTACTGGTACATACCCTCAGCCCCGAGGGTAAACTACTCCCTCCTCGTCATGGAGAGCGCCGGGATGATGAAGATGGCCACCGGTGAGGGATCCCCCCTCCGGCAGGGTGCCGGAATAGGGTCCCGATTGGCTTTTGGTGGTTATAAAGGCTTGCGGCGGTGGAACTCCCGATCTATTGTGCTCCTCGATGTTTTTAGGGTATATGGAGATATATAGGCGAAAGAAGTCGGTCAGGGGAGCCACGAGGGGCCCACGAGGGTGGAGGGCGCGCCCAGGGGGGTGGGTGCGCCCCCTGCCTCGTGGCCTCCTCAAAGCTTCCCTAACTTCAGCTCCACGTCTCCTGGATCACGTTCGTTCCAAAAATCACGCTCCCGAAGGTTTCATTCCGTTTGGACTCCGTTTGATATTCCTTTTCTTTGAAACACTGAAATAGGCAAGAAAACAACAATATGGGCTGGGCCTCCGGTTAATAGGTTAGTCCCAAAAATGATACAAAAGTGTAAAGTAAAGCCCATAAGCATCCAAATTGGGTAATATAATAGCATGGAACAATCAAAAATTATAGATATGTTAGAGACGTATCAAGCATCCCCAAGCTTAATTCCTGCTCATCCTCGAGTAGGTAAATGATAAAAACATAATTTTTGATGTGGAATCCTACCTAGCATATTTCTCAATGTATTTTCTCTTTATTGTGGCATGAATGTTCAGATCCAAATGATTCAAAATAAAAGTTCATATTGACATAAGAAATAGTAATACTTCAAGCATACTAATAAAGCAATCATGTCTTCTCAAAATAACATGGCTAAAGAAAGTTCATCCCTACAAAATCATATAGTTAGGCTATGTTTCATTTTCATCACACAAAATACTCCCATCAAGCACAACACCGATTTCAGCCAAGCAATTGTTTCATACTTTAGCAATCTCAAACTTTTTTCAACTTTCATGCAATACATCAGCGTGAGCCATGGATATAGCACTATGGGTGGAATAGAATATGATGGTGGAGGTTGTGTGGAGAAGACAAAAAAGGAGAAAGTCTCATATTGATGAGGCTAATCAACGGGTTATGGAGATGCCCATCGATTGATTTCAACATGAGGAGTAGGGATTGCCATGCAACGGATGCACTAGAGGTATAAATGTATGAAAGCTCAACAAAAGAAACTAAGTGGGTGTGCATCCAACTAGCTTGCTCATGAAGACCTAGGGCATTTTGTGGAAGCTCATCATTGGAATATACAAGCCAAGTTCTATAATGAAAAATTCCCACTAGTATGTAAAAGAGACAACAAATGAGACTCTCTATATGAAGAACATGGTGCTACTTTGAAGCACAAGTGTGGAAAAAGATAGTAACATTGTCCCCATTATATTTTCTTCTTTTTTTTGGGCCTCCCTTTTTTTGGCCTTTTTTCTTTTTGGCCTTTATTTTTTTAAGGGACAATTCTCTAACAATGATAATCATCACACTTATATTTATTTACAACTCATGAATTACAACTCGAAACTAGAACACGATATGACTCTATATGAATGCCTCCGGCGGTGTACCGGGATGGGCAATGAATCAAGAGTGACATGTATGAAAAATTATGCATGGTGGCTTTGCCACAAATACGATGTAAACTCCATGATCATGCAATGCAATATGACAATGATGATGCGTGTCATGATAAACGGAACGGTGGAAAGTTGCATGGCAATATATCTCGGAATGGCTATGGAAATGCCATAATAGGTAGGTATGGTGGCTGTTTTGAGGAAGATATAAGTAGGTGTATGTGTGATAGAGCGTATCGTATCACGGGGTTTTGATGCACCGGCGAAGTTTGCACCAACTCTCAAGGTGAGAAAGGGCAATGCACGGTACCGAAGAGGATAGAAATGATGGAAGGTGAGAGTGCGTATAATCCATGGACTCAACATTAGTCATAAGGACCTCATATACTTATTACAAAAATCTACAAGTCATCAAAAACCAAGCACTACACGCATGCTCCTAGGGGGGAGGTTGGTAGGAGTTAACCATCGCGCGCCCCCGACCTCCACACAAGGGAAGGCAATCAAAAGAGCACCCCATGCAATAAATTTGTTACACAACTTTTACCATACGTGCATGCTATGGGACTTGCCAACTTCAACACAAGTATTCTTTAAATTGACAATTACCCAACTAGCATGACTCTAATATCACTACCTCTATATCTCAAAACAATTATCAAGCATCAAACTGATCATAGCATCCAATTCACTTCTATGATAGTTTTCATTCAAATTACCATGCTGTTTAAGACTCTCAAAATAATATAAGTGAAGCATGAGAGTTCATTAATTTCTAAAAAATAAAACCACCGATGTGCTCTAAAAAGATATAAGTGAAGCACACGAGTAAATGACAAACTACTCTGAAAGATATAAGTGAAGATCAATGAGTAGTAAAATAATTATTTAGCTATGTGAGGACTCTCTCTTATTTAAGTATTTCAGATCTTGGTATTTTATTCAAACAGCAAGCAAAACAAAATAAAATGACATTGCAAGGATATCACAATTCATGTGAAGAAGCAAAAACTTAGGTTCAACCGATACTAACCGATAGTTGTTGAGGAAGAAAGGTGGGATGCCTACCGGGGCATCCCCAAGCTTAGATGCTTGAGACTTCTTGAAATATTATCTTGGGGTGCCTTGGGCATCCCCAAGCTTGAGCTTTTTTGTGTCTCCTTAATTCCTTTTATATAACGGTTTCCTAAATCTCGAAAGCTTCATCCACATCAAACTCAACAAGAACTCGTGAGATAAGTTAGTATAAACCAATGCAAAAACCTTATCATTTTCTACTGTAAAGAATCACAAAAATTATTATTCAACATTGCATACTAAATGTCTCTGCATATTTAACACTCCTATCCTCAAATAGAATCATTAAACAAGCAAACATATGCAAACATAAAAACAATCTGCCAAAACAGTATAGTCTGTAAAAAATGCAAGATTCATCATACTTCCCTAACTCCAAAAATTATAAGAAAAATACTATGTTGTAGAAGATTTATCATAGCTCATTATGCGAAAATATCCAACATTATATCATCCTCTTACTTTTCTAGGGAATTTTTTCAACAGCGGTAAACTTTCTGTTTTGAAACAGCAACATGTATACTTGCAAAATAAGCATGGTAAAGTCTATCCTTGACATTTTTATTGAAAATAGAGGTGCAAAACATTATTCTAAATAAAAGAAAGCAAATACTAACAGAAGAAAATGAAGCTCCAAGCAAAACACATATCATGTGGTGAATAAAAATATAGCTCCAAGTAAAGTTACCGATGAACGAAGACGAAAGAGGGGATGCCTTCCGGGGCATCCCCAAGCTTAGGCTCTTGGTTGTCCTTTAATATTACCTTGGGGTGACTTGGGTATCCCCAAACTTAGGCTCTTTCCACTCGTTATTCCATAGTCCATCGAATCTTTACCCAAAACATGAAAACTTCACAACACAAAAGTCAACACAAAACTCGTAAGCTCCATTAGTATAAGAAAATAAATCGCCACTTAGGTACTGTTGTGAACTCATTATAAATTCGTATTGGTGTAATATATACTGTATTCCAACTTCTCTATGGTTCATACCCTCCGATACTACTCACAGATTCATCAAAATAAGCAAACAACACATAGAAAACAGAATCTGTCAAAAACAGAACAGTCTGTAGTAATCTGTGTCAAACGTATACTTATGGAACCCCAACAATTATGAAATAAATTGGTGGACCTGAGTAATTTGTCTATTAATTATCTTAAAAAAGAATCAACCTAAAAGCACACTCCAGTTAAAAATGGCAGCTAATCTCGTGAGCGCTAAAGTTTCTATTTTTTACAGCAAGATCATAAAGACTTCACCCAAGTCTTCCCAAAGGTTCTACTTGGCACAAAAACTAATTAAAACATAAAACCACATCCAACCAGAGGCTAGATGAATTATTTATTACTAAACAGGAGCAAAAATCAAAGAACAAAGTAAAATTGGGTTGCCTCCCAACAAGCGCTATCGTTTAACGCCCCTAGCTAGGCATGATGATTTCAATGATGCTCACATAAAAGATAAGAATTGAAACATAAAGAGAGCATCATGAAGAATATGACTAGCGCATTTAAGTCTAACCCACTTCCTAGCATAGGGATTTTGTGAGCAAACAATTTATGGGAACAGTAATCAACTAGCGTAGGAAGGCAAAACAAGCATAGCTCCAAGATTTTCAACACATAGAGAGGGAACTTGATATTATTGCAACTCATACAAGCATATGTTCCTCCCTCATAATAATTTTCAGTAGTATCATGAATGAATTCAATAATATAACCAGCATAGAAATCATTCTTTTCATGATCTACTTGCATAGAAATTTTACTACTCTCCACATAAGCAAATTTCTTCTCATGAATAATAGGGGGAGTAAACTCAACAAAATAACTATCATGTGAGGCATAATCCAATTGAAAACTAAAATCATGATGACAAGTTTCATGGTTATTTATATTCTGTATAGGTTACGTATCATCACAATAATCATCATAAATAGGAGGCATGCTTTCATCATAATAAATTTTCTCATCAAAACTTGGGGGACAAAAAAATATCATATTCATCAAACACAGCATCCCCAAGCTTGTGGCTTTGCATATCATTAGCATCATGGGTATTCAAAGAGTTCATACTAATAACATTGCAATCATGCTCGTCATTTGAAGATTTAGTGCCAAACATTTTATAGATTTCTTCTTCTAGCACTTGAGCACATTTTTCCTTTCCATCATTTTCACGAAAGATATTAAAAAGATGAAGCGTATGCGACAAACTCAATTCCATTTTTAGCTTTCTTTTATAGACTAAACTAGTGATAAAACAAGAAACAAAAAGATTAGATTGCAAGATCTAAAGATATACCTTCAAGCACTCACCTCCCCGGCAACGGCGCCAGAAAAGAGCTTGATGTCTACTATGCAACCTTCTTCTTGTAGACGTTGTTGGGCCTCCAAGTGCAGAGGTTTGTTGGACAGTAGCAAATTTCCCTCAAGTGGATGACGTAAGGTTTATCAATCCATAGGAGGCGTAGGATGAAGATGGTCTCTCTCAAACAACCCTGCAACCAAATAACAAAGAGTCTCTTGTGTCCCCAACACACCCAATACAATGGTAAATTGTATAGGTGCACTAGTTCGGCGAAGAGATGGTGATACAAGTGCAATATGGATGGTGGATATGAGTATTTGTAAGCTGAAATTATAAAAACAGTAAGGTAACAAGTGGTAAAAGTGAGTGTAAACGGTATTGCAATGCAAGGAAACAAGGCCTAAGGTTCATACTTTCACTAGTGCAAGTTCTCTCAACAATAATAACATAACTGGATCATATAACTATCCCTCAACATGCAACAAAGAGTCACTCCAAAGCCACTAATAGCGGAGAACAAACGAAGAGATTATGGTAGGGTACGAAACCACCTCAAAGTTCTCCTTTCTGATCTATCTATTCAAGAGTCCATAGTAAAATAACATGAAGCTATTCTTTCCGTTCAATCTATCATAGAGTTCGTACTAGAATAACACCTTAAGACACAATTCAACCAAAACCCTAATGTCACCTAGATACTCCATTGTCACCTCAAGTATCCGTGGGCATAATTATACGATATGCATCACAAAATCTCAGATTCATCTATTCAACCAACACAAAGTACTTCAAAGAGTGCCCCAAAGTTTCTACCGGTGAGTCAAGATGAAAACGTGTGCCAACCCCTATGCATAGATTACCAAGGTCACGAAACTCGCAAGTTGATCACCAAAACATAAATCAAGTAGATCACGTGAATATCCCATTGTCACCACAGATAAGCACGACAAGACATACATCAAGTGTTCTCAAATCCTTAAAGACTCAATCCGATAAGATAACTTCAAAGGGAAAACTCAATCCATTGCAAGAGAGTAGAGAGGGAGAAACATCATAAGATCCAACTACAATAGCAAAGCCCGCGATTCATCAAGATCATATCACCTCAAGAACACGAGAGAGAAAGAGATCAAACACATAGCTACTGGTACATACCCTCAACCCCGAGGGTGAACTACTCCCTCCTTGTCATGGAGAGCGCCGGGATGATGAATATGGCCACCGGTGAGGGATCCCCCCTCCGGCAGGGTGCTGGAACAGGGTCCCGATTTGCTTTTGGTGGCTACAGAGGCTTGCGGCAGCGAAACTCCCAATCTATTGTGCTCCTCGATGTTTTTAGGGTATATGGAGATATATAGGCGAAGGAAGTCGGTCAGGGGAGCCACGAGGGGCCCACGAGGGTGGAGGGCGCGCCCAGGGGGTGGGCGCGCCCCCTGGCATGTGGCCTCCTTGAAGCTTCCCTGACTTCAGCTCCGCGTCTCCTGGATCACGTTCGTTCCAAAAATCACGCTCCTGAGGGTTTCGTTCCGTTTGGACTCCATTTGATATTCCTTTTCTTCAAAACGCTGAAATAGGCAAGAAAATAGCAATATGGGATGGGCCTCCGGTTAATAGGTTAGTCCCAATAATGATATAAAAGTGTAAAGTAAAGCCCATAAACATCCAAAACGGGTAATATAATAGCGTGGAACAATCAAAATTATAGATACGTTGGAGACGTACCAAGATCTCCACACGCACCCCAGTGCTTAAACCTCTCAAGGGTTTGTGGATCCCTAAATCCGACATTATCCAAACTTTGACACCGAAACAACACATAAGAGAGTCCTTCTGGAACACTCCAGAATCGTGAAAATAAGGAGGTACGTGATACGCTAAGTAAATGGACTCCAAAAAATCTGCAAAAATATTTTTTGTCAGTTTTGGAATATTTAAAAAATTAGGAAAATAAGAAACTTCCACGAAAGTGGCCCTCGTGGGCACGATACACCACGGTGCGCCAGGCTTGGCGCGCCCAGGTGGGTTGTGCCCACTGAGGGAGTCCCGGACTAGGGGGTGTTCGGATAGCCGAACTATCATCATCGGCCGAACTCCAAGACTATGAAGATACAAGATTGAAGACTTTGTCCCGTGTCCGGATGGGACTTTCCTTGGCGTGGAAGGCAAGCTTGGCGATACGGATATGTAGATCTCCTACCTTTGTAACCGACTCTGTGTAACCCTAGCCCTCTCCGGTGTCTATATAAACCGGATGGCCTTAGTCCATAGGACGAACAACAATCATACCATAGGCTAGCTTATAGGGTTTAGCCTCCTTGATCTCGTGGTAGATCTACTCTTGTAACCCACATCATCAATATTAATCAAGCAGGACGTAGGGTTTTACCTCCATCAAGAGGGCCCGAACCTGGGTAAAAACATCGTGTCCCTCGTCTCCTGTTACCATCCGCCTAGACGCACAGTTCGGGACCCCCTACCCGAGATCCGCCGGTTTTGACACCGACATTGGTGCTTTCATTGAGAGTTCCTCTGTGTCGTCACCGATAGGCTCGATGGCTTCTTCGATCATCAACAACGATGCAGTCTAGGGTGAGACCTTCCTCCCCGGACAGATCTTCGTATTCGGCGGCTTCGCACTACGGGCCAATTCGCTTGGCCAGCTGGAGCAGATCGAAGGCTACGCCCCTGGCCGTCAGGTCAGATTTGGAAGTTTGAACTTCACGGCTGACATCCGCGGGGACTTTATCCTCGACGGATTTCAGCCACAGCCGAGCGTGCCGTACTGTCACGATGGGCATGATTTAGCTCTGCAGCCGGACAGTACCCTGGAGGCCGCACTCGAAACCACTCCGATCTTCAATTCGGAGCCAGCTCCGCAGATCAAGGATGGATGCCTAGACACCGCCTTGGGGGCTGCAACCTCTACGGCGATAGAGCCGAACACCGATCTTGTCCCCCATGAAGCTCGTGACTCCGAGGTGCCAGACTCCTTGTCGGACTCCGGACCTCCCGCGCCCCCTCCAGTCGAATCCGATTGGGTGTCGATCATGGAGTCCACCGCGGCGGACATCTTTCAACACTCACCTTTTGGCTACATCTTGAGTTCGCTAAAGTACCTCTCGTTAGCAGGAGAGGCCTGGCCGGACTGCGGCCAGGACGGTTGGGATGCGGACGACGAAGAAATTTAGAGCCCACCCACCACCCACTTGGTAGCCACTGTCGATGATCTAACCGACGTGCTAGATTACGACTCTGAGGACATCGACGGTATGGACGACGATGCCGAAGACGACCAAGAACCAGCGCCCACCGTGCACTGGAAAGCCACCTCTTCATATGACATATACATGGTGGATATCCCAAAGGATGGGAATGGTGAAGGAATAGCGAAGGATGACCCCTCCAAGAAACAGCCCAAGCGCCGGCGTCAACGGCGCCGCTCTAAATCCCGCCATAGCAAGAATGAGGATTCCGGCACCGGAGACAATAATACACCGGATAGCACCGAAGACAACCCACTCCAGCAAGATCCAGCACAGGAGGAGGGGGACGCCAGCCCTCATGAGAGAGCGGCCAAAGAAGAGGTAGAGGACTATATGCCTCCCTCCAGAGACGAGGCAAGCCTCGACGACAATGAATTCGTCGTGCCTGAGGATCCCGTCGAACAGGAGCATTTCAAACGCAGGCTTATGGCCACGGCAAACAGCCTCAAGAAAAAGCAGCAGCAGCTTAGAGCTGATCAAGATCTGCTAGCCGACAGATGTACTGAAGTCCTCGCGGCCGAAGAGCATGAACTCGAACGCCCCTCCAAAAGCTACTCCAAACGTAAGCTGCTCCCCCGATTAGAGGTGGAGGCATATGATCCCGCTTCACCAGGAGACAATACAGCTGATCGACCACCCCGTGGTCGCGACAGAGAGGCCTCAAGGCCCTTCACTAGACCCGTACCCCGGCATCGCTCGAAAAGCACAAGGCCACAGGGGAAGACTCCGGACCTGCAAGACATATTGGAGGATAAGGCAAGACAATCAAGATCGATCTATGGATCACGTGGGCGCCCCACAATACGTAACGATCACCGTCACCCCGGACACAGTAAGTCCGGCCGGGCCAAACACAACAGACAAAGCTCTTTTGAGCTCCGTCGCGATATCGCCCAGTACATAGGCGCTGCACACCCACTGTGCTTCACAGATGAGGTAATGGATCATCAAATCCCAGAAGGGTTTAAACCCGTCAATATTGAATCTTATGATGGCACAACAGACCCCGCGGTCTGGATCGAGGACTATCTCCTCCACATCCACATGGCCCACGGAGACGATCTCCACGCCATCAAATATCTCCCACTCAAACTTAAAGGACCAGCCCGGCACTGGCTTAACAGCTTGCCAGCAGAGTCAATCGGGAGTTGGGAGGACCTGGAAGCCGCATTCCTTGATAACTTCCAAGGCACGTACGTGCGACCACCAGATGCAGATGACCTAAGCCACATAATTCAGCAGCCAGACGAATCGGCCAGACAATTCTGGACACGGTTCTTAACCAAGAAAAACCAAATCGTCGACTGTCCGGATGCCGAGGCCCTCGCGGCCTTCAAGCATAACATCCGCGATGAGTGGCTTGCCCGGCACCTGGGACAGGAAAAGCCGAAATCCATGGCAGCCCTTACATCACTCATGACCCGCTTCTGTGCGGGTGAGGACAGCTGGCTAGCACGCAGCAACAACCTCAATAAAAATGCTGGCAGTCTGGATATCAAGGACCGTAGTGGCAGGTCGCGTTGCAACAAAAACAAACGCCGCATTAATGGCGATAACAATGAGGATACGGCAGTCAATGCCGGATTCAGAGGCTCTAAACCCGGTCAACGGAAAAAGCCATTCAAAAGAACAACTCAGGGTCCGTCCAATTTGGACCGAATTCTCGACCGCTTGTGCCAGATATATGGCACCCCTGAAAAGCCAGCTCACCACACCAATAGGGACTATTGGGTGTTCAAGCAGGCAGGCAAGTTAATTGCCGAAAACAGTGACAAGGGGCTACATAGCAACGACGAGGAAAAGACCCGACCGCTGAACAATAGAGGACAGAAGGGTTTCCCCCCACAGGTGCAGACGGTGAACATGATATATGCCACGCACATACCCAAAAGGGAGCGGAAGCATGCACTCAGGGATGTATACGCGATGGTGCCAGTTTCCCCGAAGTTCAATCCATGGTCCTCTTGCCCGATCACCTTTGACCGAAGGGACCACCCCACCAGCATTCGCCATGGTGGGTTCGCCGCATTGGTTCTAGACCCAATCGTTGATGGATTTCATCTCACCAGAGTCCTGATGGACGGCGGCAGCAGCCTAAACCTGCTTTATCAGGACACGGTGCGCAAAATGGGCATAGACCCCTCAAGGATTAAACCTACCAAGACGACCTTTAAAGGCGTCATACCAGGTGTAGAAGCCAATTGTATAGGCTCAGTTACACTGGAAATGGTCTTCGGATCCCCGGATAACTTCCGAAGCGAGGAGTTAATCTTCGACATAGTCCCGTTCCGCAGCGGTTATCATGCCTTGCTCGGACGTACCGCGTTCGCAAAGTTCAACGCGGTGCCGCACTACGCATACCTCAAGCTAAAGATGCCAGGCCCTAGAGGAGTCATCACGGTCAACGGAAACACTGAACACTCCCTCCGAACGGAGGAACATACAGCGGCTCTCGCGACAGAAGTACAAAGCAGCCTTTTAAGGAAATTCTCAAGTCCGGCTGCCAAGCAGCCGGACACAGCTAAGCGTGCCCGGAGTAACCTACAACACGACCACCTGGCACGTTCCGAGCACGCGTAGCAGTGCGGCCCCAACCCCAGCCCCTGTAACACATTAAGATAGACCCTTCCCGTACTCCAGTACGCTCTGAAGATACCATGGGCATGGGGCAAGGGGCTCGACCACGATAAGCCCAGACTGCGGCTCAACCGCACCAGGGGCTCTTAAGTGTGTCGTTTCTTTTTCTCTTCCTTTTATTTTTTACCTACAGGACTCCGTTTGTCAGAGGCCCTGTCCGGCAGCAGACATGCCGAACCCACGATGCAACAGCCAGGGAAGGATAAAGGCTACAACGAAAATCCAGGTGGTCTCCATCATGAGCATTAAATCTGTTTTATGCATTATTCCATAGACTACCCCTCGAGGGGGACATGTTAAACAGTCCCATCCCTTGCTTACCGCACCACTTGTATCGTCCTGCACTTACAGTAGTTTTTATTTGAGTAAAGCAATGCAGCACATTTTTGCTTCTAATTGCATTTCTTTCATATGTTCATCTATGACATGTTGCATCCGTACATTTTGGTACGGCTAAATACACCAGGGGCTTATGTTTCCCGCGTTATGGTGTGATAAGTCCAAACACTTTCAAAAGTGCGGCACCCCGAACTTATAGCATTATATGCATCGGCTCCGAATCATGTTCTTGGGTCAATAGTTGGGTTTGCCCGGCTCCCATGTTTTGGTACCTTGCGTTCCGTTTTATCGGCTAAGGTAGCACTGGGAGAACCACTGCGATTGCGCCCCAGTTGAGCTGGGTTAACGCCTCACTGGAGAAAGCTAAAACTGACCGTCATGATGAGGCGAGAGCTGGTCGCTGTTCGAGAGGTTCTTTGCGAGTCCCTAAAGACTTATGCCGCTTCGAGCGAGGAACCAGATTCTGTCCGGCCAAGGCGTGGATAGCGCCCCAAATTCGGCCTTCCGAAAACTAGGGGCTTCGCCGAAATTTAAAATTATAGAATTCTATGGCTAAGTGAGAGTGTTCAAGCATTATAAGTCCGGTTGCCTTGTTCATTGTGTTGAGCGCCTCCCTAGATGGACCCAAAAATGGGAACAAGAGCGCTCGAGTTTATCCCGAACACCCCAGCACTCGTGGCATGGGGGCTGAAGCCGATGACTTGCCATCTCTCAGATTTGATAAATAGCCACACAGAAGGTAATATTTTAAATTAACAAGCGTTGCTTAGCGCATATGAACCAAGTTTTCAGCGCACAGGATAACAAAATGCGAGTCTACTCAAATATTACATCTTTGGAGCACTCACCCGCAATAGTGCGGGCGCCCTTCAGCACACTCCTATAATACATCTCGGGCGTACGATACTCCTTGCCCTCTGGTGGTGGGTCCGTCACAAGCTTCTGGGCATCCATCTTGCCCCAGTGCACCTTTGTGCGGGCAAGGGCCCGACGGGCACCTTCAATACAGGCGGAATGCTTGATGACTTCAACCCACGGGCACGCATCCACCAGCCGCCGCACCAGGCCGAAGTAGCTCCCAGGCATGGCCTCCTTAGGCCACAGCCGAACTATGAGGCCCTTCATGGCCTGTTCGGCCGCCTTGTGGAGCTCGACCAGCTGCTTCAGCTGGTCGCTAAGGGGCACCGGATGTTCGGCCTCAGCATACTGAGACCAGAAGACCTTCTCCATCGAGCTCCCCTCCTCGGCCCGGTAGAATGCGGCAGCACCGGACACGCTGCAAGGAAGATCTGCGAACGCTCCTGGAGAGCTCCGAATTCGGGTAAGCGACAGGTAATTAACACTCACATGCTTACTTTGCATGAAAAATGCCTTAGCCGCTGCTATTTTCTTTACCGCCTCGATCTCCTGGAGGGCCTTGTAGGCTTCGGCCTTAGCGGCTTTGGCACTCTCAAGAGTCGTTTCAAGCTAAGACTCTCGAGTCTTCGAGTCACGCTCCAGGCTCTCATGTTTCCTCATGAGATCCTGGAGCTCTTGCTGTACCTCCACCACCCGCGCCTCCTGTTTCTCTCGCTCGGTGCGCTCCGCAGCCGCATTGCGTTCGGCCGCGGCCACCGCCTCCTTCAGGGTCGCCACCTCGTTAGTGGCCCCTACAATACCCCAGTTATCCTTGTCATTTTTCTTGCAACCAAATCCTTTTCTGTAAGGTACTATTTTCATAAGGAATTACTCACCTTCTTTTTCCTCGAGCTGCTTCTTGGCATGGCCGAGCTTGTTCTTGGACCGCTCGAGGTTTTTCTTCAAAGTATTGACCTCCGCAGTCAGTGTGGCAGAGGTCAGGAGCACAGCCTACAATCCCATATTGACATATTTTCATGACTCCTGCGTTTATCTTTCTAAAGATCCTCAGTCCAGCTTTTCTTTCCGAACACCGAACCGAGCATCATGGGCTACTGTCTATGCGGTACCATTTCACATATATTGAAATTCTTACCTCAAAGCCTGTTAGAAGGCTGCTACAGGCTTCGGTCAGCCTGCTCTTGGCGAGCTGAACCTTGTGAATCACCGCACTCATAACAGTGCGGTGTTCCTCTTCGATGGAGGCGCCGTTGAGCGCCTCTAGTAAATTATCCGGCACCTCCGGTTGGACGGAGGCAGCCAGCGTCGCGGTCTTACCCTTCTTCCGAAGGGGTCGCCCGCCGGACTCCGGAGTCACTATGGGTTCCGGGGCTGAGTCCGGTGCAAAGTCCGGGAGGTTGTCCTGCGACACATCCGGGGCCCTCTCCTCCTGGTGGGTCCCTTCCTAGGATCCAACCTCGGCATCGTCCGCATCACGGGGGGTGGAGGCAGTCAGAATAGAATCCATATCCGACGCCCCTAAGGACCCGCTCGACGAAGTGGGGAGATCATTCTTAGGCGGACTGCAGGGTTGTATGCGGCATTAGAAAGACATAATGTGGCGGAAAGCGAAAACCTTGAAGTTATTCGGGAGTCCGGATACTTACGATCTCGCCAGAGGCTTGGCCCTTGGAGGCCAGTCCTCGTCGTCGTCACTGGCGTTGGCGGAACAGTCCGGGGGAAGAGTTTTTCCCCTCTTGGACCCTTCGTCCTCCCTTGTTGGGGAGGCCTTCCTTTTCTTCCCTCCCCCTGCTGGGGGAGAGGCTTTCTTCTTCTCCTCCTCGCCTTGGTGGGAGGAGTCGGCCTCGGATTCATCATCTGATAGCACCTGAAAACGGGAACTCTTCCGAGTCCCCGTGGCCTTCTTCTTGGCCTTCTTCTCCGGCACCACGTGGGGTGCCGGAGCCAGCAACCCCGTTAGGCGGGCGTCAGCTGGGTCCTCTGGCAATGGGGCCGGACAAATAGCCTGTGCGGCCTTCTTCAGCCAGTCCTGTCAAAGGAAAGGGAGTTTAGATCCCGCATAGAGTCAAACTATGAATAACAAGCGTCCCGTAAAGGACAATATCACTTACCTCGTCAGCTGGACGCTGCGAGCTGAATCCGCGATCTTCGGTAGCGGATGCGGGAGCCTCGGCGCCCTTGAACAGCACCTTCCAGACCTCTTCGTACGTAGTGTCAAAGAGCCCATTCAAAGTCTGGTGCTGCGCCGGATCGAACACCCACATATTGAAGCCCCGTCGTTGGCACGGGAGAATCTGGCGGATGAGCATGACCTGGATTACGTTGACAAGCTTGAGCTTCTTGTCCACCAGCTTTTGGACACAGGCTTGGAGTCCGGTCAGCTCCTCCGGACCGCCCCAAATCCGGCCGCTCTCTTTCTAGGAGGTGAGCCGTGTGGGGATGCCGGATCTGAATTCGGGGGCCGCTGCCCATTCGGGATCACGTGACTCGGTGATGTAGAACCACCCCGATTGCCACCCCTTGATGGTTTCCACAAAGGTGCCCACCAGCCACGTAACATGGGACATCCTGCCCACCATGGCGCCTCCGCACTCCGCTTGGTTGCCCTTCACAACCTTCAGCTTGACACTAAAGGTCTTGAGCCACAAGCCGAAGTGGGGCTGGATGCAGAGGAAGGCCTCACACACGACGATAAACGCCGAGATGTTGAGAATAAAATTCGGGCCAGATCATGGAAATCTAGGCCGTAGTAGAACATGAGCCCCCGGACAAAGGGATGAAGTGGGAAGCCCAGTCCGCGGAGGAAATGGGGAATGAATACTACCCTCTCATGGGGCCTAGGGGTGGGGATGAGCTCTCCCTCGTTGGAGAGCCGATGTGCGATGTCGTTGGACAAGTATCCGGCGCTGCGCAGCTTCTAGATATGCCCCTCCATGACGGAGGAGGCCATCCACTTGCCTCCCGCTCCGGACATATTTGGAGAAGGTTGAGGTGAGATGTGCGGGCTTGGGCGCTAGAGCTCGAGTTCGCAGAGATGGATAAGCCAAGGAGGAAGAAGGCGCAGGTAAAAAGGTTGGATCTTTATCCCCTTATATGGGCGGACAGAAACACGCGTCCCCACCGGCCTGGTAAAACTCGCTTATCTCCCAAGCGTCACAATCAATGGCGCGGTTGGGTTACCCATGTCCGTATTGATGGGAATCCCGGAATAAGGGGAACACGATCTCTGCTTCGACAAGACGTGCCAAGGAAACCGCCTCGCTAAACGCGCTGAGATGGAACAATAAAAACAATTTGAAGGCTTGGTAGTGGTGTGACCTTACGCCACAAAATACGTCAGCAGATTGAACTTGTGTAATATTATTCTCTGTACGGTTGTTTGGGGAATTTATTTTGCAGTGCCGGACACTATCCTGGTGTTCACAATCTTCTATAAATTATTCGGAGGAGGAACCTGCCTTGCAATGCCGAAGACAATATGCGCGCTGGACTTGTCATCATTGAAGCCTGGTTCAGGGGCTACTGAGGGAGTCCCGGACTAGGGGGTGTCCGGATAGCCGAACTATCATCATCGGCTGGACTCCAAGACTATGAAGATACAAGATTGAAGACTTCGTCCCGTGTCCGGATGGGACTTTCCTTGGCGTGGAAGGCAAGCTTGGCGATACGGATATGTAGATCTCCTACCTTTGTAACCGACTCTGTGTAACCCTAGCCCTCTTCGGTGTCTATATAAACCGGATGGCCTTAGTCCATAGGACGAACAACAATCATACCATAGGCTAGCTTATAGGGTTTAGCCTCCTTGATCTAGTGGTAGATCTACTCTTGTAACCCACATCATCAATATTAATCAAGCAGGACGTAGGGTTTTACCTCCATCAAGAGGGCCCGAACCTGGGTAAAAACATCGTGTCCCTCGTCTCCTGTTACCATCCGCCTAGACGCACAGTTCGGGACCCCCTACCCAAGATCCGCCGGTTTTGACACCGACACCCACCTCGGGTACTTTCTGGTCTCTGTTTTTCTTCCTTTTTGCTTGTTCCCCAAGATAAACAATATATATACCTCCCAAACCTGTTAACCTCCGTATCATGGAGAAATCTCCTGTTTTCTTTTCTTACTGTTTCTGTCAGATTTGTTGAGCTAGGCATCATGTCTTCTCCCCCTTATGATCGTATGGAAGAAGATGCTTGGTTGATGAAGAGCGAGCTGAAGAGAGAGGACCCCATTGGAGCAGCTAAGAAGGACAAGAAACCATCTACTTCATCACCACCGCCTTCTTCATCACCACCAAAAGAAAACTGAGTATTAGGTATGGGCACTCCCCTTGGCTTTCGGCAAGCTTGGGGAAGGTGCCGCGGTATCGTATCAATCTCCACTATCTTTTGCCTTTACTTTCTTAGTTCGATCAATGGTTATCTTTTGCTATTAGATGAATAAAAGTTTAGTTCGATCCTTTATTTTTGTGACTTTGCTTAGTAATCAATCCTTGTAATTGTGTGCGAGATATAAAAAAGTTTAGTTTGAGTTTTGCCTTCTTTACTTTCTTGCTGCAATAAAAAGAAAGAAAATAAAAGAAAAAGATCATATGCTAACCTTATGGTAAGTGATGACATTACACAAGGAAAAGTATAAGTAGAAAATTTTATTGTAGATTGACAAACATAGCATTGGTCAATGATGCAACACATGAAAGAATTAATAAGGGAAGAGAAGATTCACATATAAATACACTATCATGGAAATCTTTTGTGATTGTGAGCACCCATCAAAATATTATATGCCAAAATTGTTGACGTTGGACAAGGAAGACAACTTAATGATTTAGGTTTGTTCATATTCACATAGAAGTCATATTGTCATAGATCCTTCAACATGTGGTGCTAGCCCCTATCTTTGCTAGCCAAAAATTCCGCACTAAGTAGAGATACTACTTGTGCATCCAAAACCCTTAAATCCTATCCTATTTGAGAGTCCACCATACCTACCTATGGATTAAGTAAGATCCTTCAAGTAAGTTGTCATCAGTGTAAAAAGGGCAATAAAAATTGCTTATAAAAATGTGAGATCATTTAGTGTAAGGGAAAATTGAGCATTGTACGAACTTGTGATGATGAAGAATAAAAGCGACGGACAGCATAATAAAGGTTGCCATCACAAGGGGCAATATAACATGACCTTCTGTTGCACTAAGGGGTTGAGCATACAAACAAAAGGTGCATGGTAACCTCTGCTTCCCTCTGCGAAGGGCCTATCTTTTAATTTCATGTATTTACTTTTATGCAAGAGTCAAAGTTTTTCTCTTTATTCCTTTTATTTTTCTCCTTCGGTAAACATCATGTGGTGAGGAAAGATGTAGGCACATATGTCCACTTGAATATGGGTGGCATAAGTTATTATTGTTGACATCACCCTTGAGGTGAGTATGTTGGGAGGCGAAACTATAAGCCCCTATCTTTCTTTATGTCCGGTTGAAACATTTTGCTCATGTGTATGCGGTGAGTGTTAGCAATCATAGAAGAGTAAATGATGGTTGGGTATGTGGACTTGCCTAAAGGCTCCGATACGTGACCCTTCCTGGAAAGATGATGAATTGTAGTTGCAAAGTTGACTGAGAACATAGTGTGTTAGTTTACAATAGAGTTTATGCTTTATATTTCAATGTTGTGATGAATTGTCACTTGTTCATGAGGAGTCTATGATAAAAGTTTCTATAATAAAAAGTTCTATATTGAAGTTTGTTATAATAAGTCACATGATGCTGCTATGTCCGTATTTTTGTTTTTATCGACACCTCTCTCTCTCTCTCTCTCTAAGCATGTGGACATGTTTCTCGATTTTGGTTTTCGTTTGAGGACAAGCAAGGTCTAAGCTTGGGGGAGTTGATACGTCCATTTTGCATCATGTTTTCCTACTGTTATTTATGTTGTTTTATTGTATAATAATGCTTTTTGGAGTAATTCTAATGCCTTTTCTCTCATAATATGCAAGGTATGCACCAAGGGGGAGAATTCTGGCAGCTGGAAATCTGGACATGAAAAAGCTACGTCAAGCTACCTATTCTGCACAACTCCAAATGAGCTGAAACTCCCCGAGGATTTTTACGGATTATTTAAGGAATATTGGAGCAAATAAGTACCATAGGAGGGCCACCAGGTGGGAACAACCCACCTAGGCGTGCCAGGAGGCCCAAGCGCGCCTTGGTGGGTGTTGCCCTCCTCGGCCCACCTTCGGTGCCCATCTTTTGGTATATAAGTCATTTTGACCTAAAATATTTAAGGAAAGGACATTCAGGACGAAGCACTGCCGCCTCGAGGCGGAACTTGGGCAGGAGAACTTTTGCCCTCCGGGGGAGCGATTCCATCGGGGGAACTTCCCTCCTGGAGGGGGAAATCATCGTCATCATCATCACCAACAGCTCTCCCATCTTGGTGAGGGTTATCTTCATCAACATCTTCATAGCACCAACTCCTCTCAAACCCTAGTTCATCTCTTGTGTTCAATCTTTGTATCAAAACTATAGATTGGTGCCCGTGGGTGACTAGTAGTGTTGATTACACTCGTAGTTGATTACTATATGGTTTATTTGGTGGAAGATTATATGTTCAGATTCATTATGCTATTCAATACTCCTCTGATCTTGAGCATGTTTATCATTTGTGAGTAGTTACTTTCGTTCTTGAGGTCACGGGAGAAATCATGTTGCAAGTAATCATGTGAACTAGATATGTGTTTGATATTTTGATGGTATGTATGTTGCCATTCTCTTAGTGGTGTCATCAGAACATCGACTACATGACAATTCACCATATTTGGGCCTAAGGGAATGCATTGCTGAGTAGTTATTAGATGGTGGGTTGCGAGAGTGACAGAAGCTTAAACCCCAGTATATGCCCTATTCCGTAAGGGACCGATTGGATCCAAAAGTTTAATGCTATGGTTAGAATTTATTCTTAGTAATTTTCTCGTAGTTGCGGATGTTTGCGAGAGGGTTAATCATAAGTAGGAGGTTTGTTCAAGTAAGAACAACACCTAAGCACCGGTCCACCCACATATCAAATTATCAAAGTACCGAACACGAATTAAGCCAACATGATGAAAGTGACTAGATGAAATTCCCGCGTACCCTCAAGAACACTTTGCTTATCATAAGAAACCATTTCGATATGTCCTTTGCCTCAAAAGTATTGGGCTACCTTGCTGCACTTTTGTTACTACTATTGTTATTTGTTGGTTACAAATTATCTTGCTACCAAACTACTCCGCTACTTACAACTTTAGCACTTGCATACATTACCTTGCTAAAAACCACTTGCCATTTCTTTCTGCTCCTCGTTGGGTTCGACACTCCTACTTATCGAAAAGGGTTAAAATTGACCCCATACACTTGTGGGTCATCAGTCAACCATGGCGCTCGGAGGAGCGCGACTGTGGCGAGGAGCTGGAGCCTGGACCATGGGCAGGCATAGCCAAGCAACTCGCAGGTGTCGGTACAAGCAACTGAAGATGCTGGAGTCTGAAGCGCCAGTACAAGAAACTGAAGATGTTGTAGTCTAAAGTATAACCTGTTGCATGCATACTTTGTCTCAGGTTCATGTTAACTAAATACTGTTAGCTGCACGAGACCCTAGCTAGCTAACAGGGGTAAGGTGGGCTCCCAATGGGCTAAGTTGGATAATCCAATTAAATTTTTCTATCCAATGGGATCCCACTAAGTGGGATGGGCTAGTTAGTCCCACTTAAACCCACTCCCACCTACAACCCGAGAGGTGACACACATTGAGGATCCGGCCCCTAGTTGTGGAGTTGCCAAGTGCAAACATGGTGAGTGTGGTGACCACCGCATCCTCAGGAGTCATGGTGCGTTAGGGCCTCACGGGTGCTCAACTTCATGTATTGTCAGACCTCCACCTAGTTCTATGATCCCGCCCGAAGGGAGCCTGTGATGGTTGGCAGTATATCTCTTGCCAATTGTTAAACTCGAAGATTTACTTTCACTAGGGAAGATATTATTGGGCAATGGCAGTGCGAAATCATGGCATTCTAAAGGACAAATCACATGTTGACGTCTTGGCATGAAAATACCAAAGCAAGACCCCACCCGCTAAGATCTAGTAATAGAGAAGACAATGATCTTGAAATTCAGGTAGTAGAGAGGAGAGTCCGGTGTGGGTATTCATAATTTTGCTAGAATTGATCCTAGAGTTAGAACCAGGTTATTTTTCAGCTATGAGATGTTGCAACCCAGATCCAATATTGCTTACCCTGGTTTTGGCCAAGACCACACTGTCGGCGTCCTGGATATGGGGGTATCCAGCCCTGCCTGCCTGCGGCCCACCACGTGGCTCCATCGACAGCCTGGTACGGCCCAGCTTGAACACCAACATCACAAAACCCTCGCGAGGTGGACGATGCCAAGACCCCCGAAGGAGTTGGCCTCCTCGGGAGGGCTCCTGAGGGGCGGCGAGTTCTATGCAAGATACCTCACGAGGCTCAGCTAACGTGAGCCATGACCACCGAGGCCAGGCGGGCTACAAGAGGGCACAGAGCGCAGGTTTCCTCTTTGGTGCAAGGGAGGCAAGCCACAGGCACAGAGTCCCGAGGAATCAGCCAAAGGTTGACATTTCAGTGCATTGAGACCAAGACTGCCAGGACGGCAGGACGGAGGTCATCCACGAGCCCACCGCAGCGTCACGACCAGAGGCTTTTCGCAGGCGAAGACTACTTTTGTCAGGATAGACTGTACTTCTTGTCCCCTTTCAAATCCTGTCGTTGTGGAATCCCTTCCCGCTCATATTTGGGAAGAGGACCAAGGCCACTATATATAGGATTAGCCACCACCATAGGAAGGGGACGAATCCATTCGAACCAAAACCACCACCCTAGCTCAAGAACACCTCTCCTCCGGAGGCTTTTTCATCCTCTGTACTTCTTCATCCATAGCCCGTCGAGCCAATCCACCACACCACACTTGAGTAGGGTATTACACCACAATGGTGGCCTAAACCAGTATAAATCTCGGTGTCTTTGTGTCTCTTTGATCTCGACGCATTAGGCCTAGGAAGATCATGAGTAGGTAGGCTGGGCATGTTGAGATCTCCGCACGCACCCCAGAGTTTGAACCTCTCACGGGTTGCCGGATCCCGAAATCCGACATTTGGCGTGCAGGTAGGGGTGCGTCAGATCTTCTCTTCCATCGACCAGTCCTCTGCTGCTCCATCAACATCATGGTCGATGCCCCGCGAGCGCAGGTCGAGCACTGGGTCGTCCAGGCCTCCACGGCGGCGCCCACCGACGAGGAAAACCTCCACTCTGCCTTTCTCGCGGCTCGCGTCCCACCGGGGACGACCAGCCGCAAGGGGGGCGTGCGGCACAACCCTCTCCACTGGCGCCGCGCCGCAACCGCGCGGCCGTGCGGTCTGCGAACTATGCTGCAGCAACCGCCTCGCACTTGTGCAGGGAGCAAGCAAACATGCGGGCAACAGTCATCGTGGCTCAAGAGCTCTTGAGGTGCAGGCTGCTGGAGAGCGGCCGTGACGCTCTGTTGGAACGAGTCACCGAACTGCTAGATGCGGCATGCAGGGGGGCGGCACCGTTCTGCACCCTTCTCATGTAGCAGGCGGTGGTGGGGGCGCACGCTCATCCTCGACACAGCTGCGCGCCCCCTTTCAGGGGTCCTGGAAAGCCTCTCGACACTGACCGGCCCCGTGGAGCATCCCGCGCCACCCCGAGCGCGCCCCCTCAGCACGGGGCTACTCCAGGCGACGTCACCAGGGATCGTGTTGGAGCGCAAGCCCCTAGCCGACAGGATCAGCGGACGGCTGGAGAAGGCGGGAGCGTGAGGCAGCTGGGTGGCATTTCTGGTGCAAACAGCCCGGAAGCTTACGTCCCCGTTGCGATGGACCCAAGGCACGTGCGAGGAGAGGGCCCCAGCTGATCCCCCATGCCAGGCTGGGCGCTGGACATACATGAGGCCGAGCTCTCCTTCGAACCACCACCGAGCCTTGCCGGCGTCTCCAACGACGGTGGCCTCTGGGTATAGCTAATACCACAGGGGCACGCTTACACTGACCATGGATCGCAGGTGAACCAGGACGTAGCAGCCACTAGGACTCTCAGGACGCCGGATCCCCCGCAGGAGCGTGAAGGACATTGGGAGCAGCGCGAGGGAAGCCCGGCGGCAGGGCCCTCCTCGCGCCACACGGAGCAGGGCCCTGCCTGGAGGTAGGTTCCCTGCCGAGGAAGGCGCCGGCGGGCCCTTCTCCTCGGCAGGGGGCTTACGGTTGCCGAGGACGCCGCCAACATCCCCCTTGCCCCTTGGTCTTGTCCTCTTTTCCAGTCTCCCCAACGGTGGTCGGGGGCAGCGCACGACGGGTCCTCGTCAGGCGACATGAAGCAAGGCTCCGGCCTATGAAGGTCTCCGCTCGTGACACTCTCACGTAATAATGAGTGGGGCTGTACACGCCCCGGAGTCTCCTGAGTGCCGCATTGGGGCCTCACGGGGGCTCCCACCAACGTCCTAGTGGAAGCACCATGCTCCGCGCTGGTCGCCGACACTGTCCCCAATGACTATGCCCAGCCAGTGGAAGCACTTAGCTCCGTGCTGGTGAGAAGACTGAAGACCGAAGATCGAAGACCAGTTAGGCACCGGACCCGGCCGTCTACTTTTTGCTTCCTTTTTGTATTCATTTGCCGCCTTCTGAAGTAGCCTGTTTTTTGTGCGTTTATAAATGGGGAGTTTTTCTCGTTTCGTGTCGCTCTCTTGCCTTCAGTCCTTGCATTTTTTCTGGAGCTTGTGACTGCTGCCCTGCCCCCAAACACCTCGCGAGCGGGGGCTGGGTACGGTATACGCGCGGATACCTATCGCTCCCCACGGGAGCTCGAGGATGCGGTCGCCCCGCACGCCCACCTTGCCACAGTCTGGCGATCCGCTCCTCAGAAGGCGCTCTACGGCAGGCCCCTCACGAGGCATAAAGCCTCGCGAGCCTGTAGCAGGCTCGTCTTAGGAGATGGAGCACCGATACAACACCGGTCCCTTTTCGGGACCCGCAGAACCCAAGATAAGTCATAAAGCAACTCCACCGCTCAACAGGCCGCAACCCTGCGAGCCCCCCGCTCAGGGATCCCTTTCAAAAACATTTTACAATCCCATACGTCATAAGGGGCACCCCCTTCTCAAAATGCGTTCAAGTTTTCGTTATACAGGTCAAAGCAAAGGAAACACGGGCCTAGCTGGATGCGCCTTCTTCACTGCTCTCGTCTGCGTCATCCGCGTCGTGGCTGCCATCCTCCTCATCATCACCACCTGCTCCAGCTCCTTTGGCCGCGAGCACGGCCGTGTCATCCTCAGGAGTCAGCTCCTTCACCAGGGTGTTCACATGGACATCCACCCACTTGGAGAGCTTGTCTGGGGTGGCCGCAGGCACGGGGGCTAGCACGGCGCTGAAGTCAAAGTGAGAATCAAGGTTCAGGAGGTTGCAGAGGACACGCGAGAGTGCATTCCCGAGGAGGCCTCGGCTCCTCTCCTCAATGAGCTGGCGAGCTTTCGCGGCCTGGTCTTCCAAGCGGGTCACGATAGCAGTAAAGAAGTTGAGATGGAAGGCGTAGTCGCGCTCGTGCGGGTGAGGAGCACTCTCATTGCAAATAGCACCCAAGGCGTTGTTTGCTCTGATGCGTAGTCCTTGGAGCATGGAGCCGTGCTTGCGCTCCAGCGTCAGGCGGCGTCACTTTTTACTCGAAGCCTTCTCCAGGAGGGAGGCGGTTGTAACGCCCCGGATTCGATGCGTCAGGTGTCTGCCAGTTATTCGCCATTGTTTCCATGTCATTTGCTTGCGTGTTGCATTTTATCATGTCATCATGTGCATCTCATTTCGCATACGTGTTCGTCTCATGCATCCGAGCTTTTTCCCCGTTGTCCGTTTTGCAATCCGACACTCCTATGTCCTCCGGCATCCCCTTTTTGTCTCTCGTTGTGAGCGGGTGTAAACATTCTCGGAATGGACCGAGTCTTGCCAAGCGGCCTTGGTATACTACCGGTAGACCACCTGTCAAGTTTCGTGCCATTTGGAGTCTGTTTGATACTCCAACGGTTAACCGGGTAACCGTAAAAGCCCCTTTTGTCTTGCTGGCCAACACCCCTCCAAAGTGGCCCATAACCCATCCAAACCCCCTCCATGCCCTCGGTCGTTCGATCACGATCGTGTGGGCGAAAACCGTGCCTCATTTGGACACTCCTAGCTCCCTCTACCTATAAATATGTGCACCCCCCCCCGGGTTTTCGCGCAGACCAAACCCTAACTCCACCCTCCACCGCCGCTGGACACGTCCGGATTTCACCGGACGAATCCCGCCGCCGCTCCACGCCCAACCAGAAGCCGCCATGTCACCTCTCCGCCGCCAGCCCTTCGCCTCCACCGCGCCGGCCCTCTCGGCCCAGATCGGGGCCCGCCCGAGCCCATCGGGGCCCGGGCGAGCCCGCGCGCCTTCCACCGCCGCTTGCCAGACCTAGCCGAGCTCCCGCCGCCGCCATCTCGGCCCGCCGCCGCGCCTCCTCGCCGGTACGTTG